>NW_026889771.1:19055000-19280000 GCF_033153115.1 Saccostrea echinata
AATCATTTTCACTGGAAGTGCCGGCCTAAAAACCGGACGTTGTTTCAAACATGAGTAGTTTTTCATGGAAACTTTTAGGGATGATCAGTTGTGAATAATTTAGGTGTAGAATGAACATTTTATTTGTTTGGAGTAATTTCAGTGTTGATGAAGTAAAAAAAAACATAGAAAGTAAATTTATTTCCGGGATTTTCTCATGACCTTGACCTTTGATCTCAACCTTTGACCTTGACCTTGAACTTTGATGACCTTGACCTTTGACCAAAAGGTCAGAATCAATAATTAATTTACTCCTCTTTCTACCCTCCCATTCCCCAAAAAAATAATAATAATAAAAAAATCAGATTAATATCAGCCTAGAATATTTCTCAAGAACTCATACAACACCTCGGATCGACATAAAATTTCGGGGTTTTGCAGAAGATACCTGAAAGAAAGTTTCCTGAAAATTTGACGGTGAATCTCTGAAGTATATAGAAATTATGAATGTTAACGGCAAACACTACATCTTTTTTCGTATCTGAAATTTAGGTGCCGATGAACATAAAAATTAATTAAAGCTTTTCTCGGTTATTTCTTCAATTGTTATGAATAGCAATCGATTCTCTTGATATGATATGATATTTTAACACCAAGCATTCTTGCTTTCTCTAGTATGTGGAATTTATTTCAGTTTTATTTAGAATTAATATTATTCGAATGAATGTCGAAAACAGCGATTTTTTCCTAGCAAATAAATTTTCACGCTCTCATTGACACATTTTTCTTTCTAAAATGCATATCTGAAATTTTGCTTCATTCTACTTACATTTAATTCAGTCCACACAGAGCTGCTTATTTTAATCTTACCTATTATTTCAGGATATTCAGTCACATCCGAACCCGATCCGACATTTTCATATATTTGTAAACAAGGTCTCGACACTGCAGTTCTAATGCATCATTGACTCTGAATGATTAATTCAATGCATTCCAAATATGGACAAACTCAAATAATTTTTTAAACCGACAATCTGCATTTGCATTATATACCAATCGTGTTTCTCAATCTATTCAATACTGATCACTACATTCCATAACAAACAAAACAACACGTGCTTTTATTCCTATTTATTCTTAAACAATTAATTTACTACCTACATCTTCATCGGAATACGTGGTCTAGTGGTTAGCGCACAGGTCTTATAACCCGAAGGTTTTGAGTTCGATCCATGCTGGGAGAACTTATTATTATTATTATTTTTTTCCCCAAAATTTTGTGCAGGCGATTTCTCGAAAACTATTCAGTGGTTTTAAATGAAACTTTCAGGAATTATGCGTCGTCAAATGGACTTTGTTCATCAGAAGGAAAATTTGGAAAACTCGCTTCCGGTGCCAAGTTATTGACAGTTTTCTGATTTTGAAATGAAATTTTGTCCCCCCTTTTTTTCAAAAATGGTTTAAGATATGAACTGGAGACTTGTTAGAGATGATAGGTTATGTCTTCTAGATGAGGGGAATCAGCTTTTTGTGCGTCGTCAATACTTCCGGTCGTTACCGGATGCGAATTTAAAAAAGTCGAATTTTTAAACTTTTTTGTTTCTCTATATTTTTCTTTTTTATTAGTAGGGTTAATAGAGACTCTTCAGAAAATGCTTTATATTTAATTATTTTAGAATTGATTAATCCAAACTCTAGATATTCGCATTTCTAAATTTGAAGCGGGTCCAAAATGGCGGCTGTCTTCGCAAACTTCGACGAGCTAGTCGGCACTCAGAGCTCCTCGGGTGGCTTGTTCCTCGCACACTAACCTCGGACGTCAATGGTGTTCTACCATGTTGCTGATACAGTCATGTGATCTTATTTGAAATTCCTCCAAATGTTATACCTTTGAAGTCTGAGTTAATTTGAAGCACCCCAACATTATGTTTTGCTTTCAAAGACTACTTATATGATGTTGTGATCAAAACCAATAAGGAAGAATTAGACAAGAGAAAAAAATGTTTGAAGAACTTTATGCAGAGTAAAATATGAAATGTGTAACAAGGCAGTTTCCGGCGGAGAAATGTAATCGATTTGATGCATATTTCTCCACCAATCACTTCTGAGGTTTTTATGGAGCGTAGCGGAGTCAGTCAAGGATTGCCGATTGGCAGGTTGGAGTTTACGGATACAGCCGAGTGTCTTGTTGAACGCAACTACTATAAGGATCATTGAAATATGAAGGAATTGTTGGATCTTTCAGATTATGAAATGGATAATCTGTCTTTGAAAACATAAATACTCTGACCTCCAAATGCAATAAAATGAGTAATTTGTACAGTACATACAATAATATATATGAGAATGGAGACCATTCAATAGAACATACATTTCAAAGAAAAAGATTTACTAGTGACGTAATGTATCGTGACTCTTCTTTCATAGTAGAAAAATGGTCTGATGCAATAGTGCAGAAAAAGATTACACAGACACGTTTGTATGAAATACAGGTACATGGAATTGCATGGAATAAAAAGTTGAATACACAAAGAATAAAGGGAGTAAACAGTATCATCAGTTCATCAGTAATACATTATTTGTTATTGTTTAAACTAAAGTAATGAATTCCGATGTGAATCTGCTTGCACAAAATTTGGCTAGCTAGCTCTCATTCTATAATTCTGCACTATATAAAAAAAAACCTTTTAACCTCCCTGACGCTAGTTACTTTAGGCAATGATACAAATTAAACATCGATGATGGCTGGTAAAATTGCGCTGGTGTAGTGGCTTCCATATTGAATTTTCACGAAGGCGATCTGGGTTTAATCCTGAATTTGTTTGCTTAAATGTACGTTTTTAACTTTATAAATGATGTTGAGTGGGTTTTTTTTGTTAGAGATGATAGAACATGATTTCTAGATTGGCGAAGGGACCTTTTCATGCGTTGTCGTTAGTTCGGGTCACTTGCAGAAGCGAATTTAAAAAATCGATTTTTTCATCTTCAATATTTTTCTGTAATATCTGTAGGGTTAAGAGAGCCTCTTTTCAAAATTCTAAATATATAATTTGTTTTCAAATTGATAAATCCAAACTCTTGATATTCATCATTTTCACTTTGAAGCGGGAGTTGAAATGGCGTAATGGTTAGCTTGTTGGATTTTCATGCTGACGACCAGGGTTAAATCTCCAGAGTGTCTGAATTTTTTTTTTCACTTTTTCAGCTTGAATTTACATTTTAATTTTCAAAATCGGACGGAAGACCTCTCATTGCTCGCAATGGGTTTCTAGTTATTATTTTTTTCCCCAAAATTTTGTGCAGGCGATTTCTCAAAAACTATTCGGTGGTTTTAAGTGAAACTTTCAGAAATTATGCATCATCAAATGGACTTTGTTCATCAGAAGAAAATTTGAAAACTCGCTTCAGGTTCCAAGTTATTGACAGTTTTCTGATTTTAAAATGAAATTTTGTCCCCTTTTTTCCAAAATGGCTTAAGATATGAACTGGAGACTTTGTTAGAGATGATAGATTATGACTTCTAGATAAGGGGAATCAGCTTTTCGTGCATCGTCAGTACTTCCAGTTGCTACTGGAAGCGAATTTAAAAAGTCTAATTTTTTTTACTTTCTTTGTTTTTTAAGTTTTTTTTTTATAATATTAAGAGGGTTAATAGATACTTTCTGCAAAATACCTAATATATAATTTAATTGAAAATTGATAAATCCATACTCTAGATATTCGGATGTCTAAATTTGAAGCGGTGGTCCAAAATGGTGGCTGTCTTCGTAAACTCCAATGAGCAAGTCAAATTTTACGGAGACAGCCAAGCTTGCAAAAGAAAAGGCGCGAAGATTTACTCATGATATTTGGCGTGAAATAATATATCGTGTCCTGTCTTTCATAGTAGACAAATGAACTGATGCAGTAGTATAGAAGTGCAGAAAAGGATTACACGGACATGTCTGTTTGGAATTGAATGGAATAAAAAAAAAAGAATGCATAAAGAATAACATCAATAGTTTTAGATATTCGCATTTCAAAATTTGAAACTGTGGTCCAAAATGGGGCTGTCTTCGTAAACTCCAACAAGCAGGTCGGAGTTTACGGAGACAGTCGAGCTTGCCCAAGAAAAGGCGCAAAGATTTATTCATGATATTTGGCTTGAAATAATGTATCGTGTCCCGCCTTTCATAGTAGACAAATGGAACTGATGCAGTAGTATAGAAGTGCAGAAAAGGATAACATGGAGATGTCTGTTTGGAATTGAATGAAATAAAAAATTGAATGCATAAAGAATAAAGGAAGTAAACACATCAACAGTTTTCATCAATAACAGATTATTCCTTTTGCTAACAGTTATTGTTAAAACTCAAGTAATGAAATATATGGAGATAACGAACAGTATTCAAGCTTAAAAGTCCATTAAACATTATGAAATAGGAGCAGAGCAAACACAGACCTCTAAAACATCAGAGGTGGGATCATGCGCCATGAAGTGAGCATCCCCTGCCGACCGGTCACACCCGCCATGTGGTTCCTGTTATCATCGGGAAATGATGGAAAAATCTGTATGAAAAACGTCAGTCAGCATTTGACTCAATGATAAATTGTATTTGCTGACAAGGTCATTGTATCGACCATAGAACTTATGAAATGATGACTTTAAACGAGACTGCTGATATTCTTGTTTCATCAACTTGTTTGTCAATAATTTACCTTGTTTTAGAAATTGTTTATACGTAGAGCATGCTCTTGCGTATCGAATCAACTGAGAGATATAAACCCCATATGCAGGTGATGAAGGTATATTGCTGCATAAGTAAGGGAAGTTGATGATTAAAAAATTAAAGTCATCACGTTTATCATGAAGCTTGGTTGTTAGATTACCATTTACTTCTTTTTCAAGTAAAATATCCAAATATGAAACAGATGTGTCAGACTCTGTGGTATATTTTAGCTCAAGCTCATCGGGATATATCGTATCGACATAAGAATGGAAATAACCATTGTTAATTGACAATACGTTGTCGATATATCTAAATGTCGAGTTGAAGGCCACAGCAAGTGTTTTCTTCTTTTCACGTATAAGATTTTGGACAAATTCTGTTTCATGTGAATACAAAAAAAGTTCTGCTAATAATGGGGCACAATTGGTACCCATGGGAATTCCAATGGATTGTTGGAAGACCCTGTCTCCAAAAACCACGAAGATATTGTCAATCAGAAACTGGAGCATCTTTTTAATGTCAACTTCAGAGTACTCGTGTGTACAATCAGAATGTTTTTTAACAAAATAATTTTGTAAATGACCAATGACAAGGTAAGTAAATTTACAAGTTCCATTTTTATTGAAAAAGCAGCTGTCAATTATATCCAAAAGCCTGGACTGTAATTTATTGTGGGGAATGGTTGTATATAAAGTTGAAAAGTCATAAGTTTTTAAGCTGTTGAATTTGGTAAAATCTTGTGATTTCAAATTTTCCAGAAGTTCCTTGGAATTTTTAAGTATCCTCATCTGAATGACACTACTTCTCAAATATACTGTTGCAGAGTACTCTTGAAGTTTCTCCTTCATTACTGTTAATATCTTAGTGAGCAGTAAAGAAAGAGGCTTGGGTGAACATTTACTGGAACCCGCTATGTATCTTTGT
Source organism: Saccostrea echinata (assembly GCF_033153115.1). Taxonomy (NCBI): domain Eukaryota; kingdom Metazoa; phylum Mollusca; class Bivalvia; order Ostreida; family Ostreidae; genus Saccostrea; species Saccostrea echinata. The sequence goes on from NW_026889771.1 coordinate 19,060,613, forward strand.
AAGGATTTTTATGAAGTTTCGGAATCCAGTATAGATATGGTAATTCAAATTCACTTTTGTTGTTTGGAATATTAAAAATATTCAAAACTGACACATGATTTTGAAGAATTTCTTCCTTAGGAGGGAACTATGAGTATAAGTTGGATTACCACTTGTTGAATTAAGTCCAAGTTCCTCTAAAATACATTTAATATAATGAGCCTTACAAACAAAGACAATGTTGTTACCTGCTTTGTCAGCAGGGACCAGTACGTACTGTTTATGTAATCTATCTAATTCTTTTTTCACTTCTGGATTATTGAATACAGAAGGATAGGTGGATCTCATATTGCCCCTCAATCTTTTAATGTGTGATTTTAAGTAACAAATTCTGATGTGAATCTGCTTGCACAAATTTTGGCTGTTTAGCTAATATCCTAAAATTCCGTACTATGAAAATCAGGGTTTCAGATTGAAATGAGCAACTATAGGACACCTGGCATATTTACCAGAAAAGTTGTAGGCCATTCTGTCCTAAACCTCCTAAAATTATAGGCCAATTAATATTTAAAGTAATGTAATTGTGTCTCGGGACAGGTCTAGTCCCTAGGACATTTTTCATTTTAACGACAGAACATTCCATCTAGCCAACTAATAAACAAAAATATACAATTCTTTTAACAATTCTTTCACTGGGTAATTAAATGAAGTCAGGTAAAAAACCTTAGAAATAAAATATGGAACAAGTATTACTCAATCGTAATTATTTTAGTTCGGAAAAAATTGCCTTTTTTACATTTAAATGTCGTGCTTTTACTGGATTCTAATTAAGTGATGCTAGTACATGTAATCACCGTCATGCCCATTCTCTCAATGCAAGCCATGCACAGACCAGAGTTCACTCAGAGCTCTCCACTACCGGAGGCCAAAGAGAGGATTGTACATTTTGCCTATGCTCGGTGACTTTGATTCATACCTAAGGTTATGCTAAGCCATGTACTCCGAAATCTTCGCATCTCTTTCAGTGTAATTTTCTCTGTTTTTTTTAAATTATTTTTTTTATTCTTCAGTTTCATTGACAGCATCCAAATGAGTTCTAATTCTGAAATTGCAGAGTTTACTGCCCATTAAATATTATATTCCAGGGGAATTTTTTTTCTTCGGCGGTGCATGTGCTTGTCCACATCTCCATGTTAATACTGGTAAAGTAGCGTATCAGCAACAAGAAATAGCATGAAGCGATCTGGTGATCAAGATTTAATATCCAACTGTCATTGGCTGATGAAATCTGCAGTAGCAGAAAGTAGTAAAAGAAATAAATTGGATCTGAATGGGAAAAAACAATATGACCGACCTTTACATACAGAATTTAATCGCTCATTACGTCTGTTCAGTGTTAAAATTATAGGCCATTTCGGCATTTAAATATAATTGTTTCTGGCCATTTTGAATTTTTATTGGCAAATGGCCAATGGCAATCTGAAACCCTGGAAAATATTAACCTGCCTGACGTTCTTTACTTTGGGCAATGAGTGCCAATTAAACATTGATGATGGTTGGATTACATCGCACTGGTAGAGTGGTTTCCATATTAATTTTTCACACAGGCGATCTGGGTTTAATCCCGACTATGTCTGATTTTTTTTTTCATTTTTAAGTCTAAATTTACATTTTCATCTAAATGTTTGACTTTTTTTTGTCTAAATTCTCCACTGTTTCCATTTTTTTCATAAATAAAAAATCTTTAATATCCTGGTATTTTTTCAGAGATATATTATAGTCGATCTTTACCACAAGCACATTAAAATGTTATTTAACATGCAAAGAATATCACTTAATATAAAGATGGTTGTTCGGACGGAAGACCTCTCGTTGCTCACAGCGACTTTCTAGTTTCTTTTATATTTTATGTATGTCAGAAATGAGAAGTTAGAGCGAATGCACAATGGTATTACATATTGTATTATAAGTAATAGCATTCCAAGAAGCTTGGCAGACTAAAGCAATCAATATTAACATATATATTCGCCTATAAGTCGGATTTTTGGGAGTTAAAGGATGTTTCCACTTAAGCTTATTGCTGTGGCCCCTTTTCCCGATCCCTCTAATATCATATAATTAATTCGAAGCTAAATTATTTTACATGTATCCATTTCTTTGTTGTCTGTGTGGTACAATACTTGTGGAAATTTACATTAAAAACGTCGCTATAGTTTTATTAAAGGTAATTAAAAATGCCTACTTGTAGGTGTTAAGTCCAGAATGCTGCGCTTGTCTGAGTTTGGTTTTAGTTCTGTCTCATTAATATACGGAGTAGGTGGGGCATTTCATCAGTCTATCGAAGACATGTATTTCAGGGCTGTAAAGAGAAGTGTGGGGGAGGATCTTGGAGAGGTACATGTACTCCCTCCCCTAAGTCCAGATTCTTATTTTAAATTGAGACATTTTGATGGGTTCTGGTAGACCCTTGTTTAGTATATAAAAAAGAAGAAGAAATGGATGAATATTTCAAAAAAAGTATTTTTCGATTTTTTTAAAAATAGGGATGCGATGGGAAGGATCGCATGGCGTCTATATGTGGAAATTCAGAACTAAATAAATAACTTGCTTATGTAAACATACATTTATTATTTTAATGAAAAGATAAAACGAAGAATTGATAACTGTTTTCAATGTGATTTGTTACTTATTGAATTTTATAATATGAAACTCTCTAATAATTTTGTGTGTGCTTGTTTGTTTGTTTATTGGGAAAAAGGCCACTGCCCAAGTAAACTTCCTAGTGTTTCACCATCTAGGTACTTCTACACTGTGTACTAATACTTTTCCTGTCAAGAACTTTTTGAGGAATGATGCTTTTGCTAAGATGTGGACTATGTCTTTGAAACTCTTTGAGCGAGCCCCTAAATCAATGGCCTAAAACTAAATTATCATTACATTTAGCCCAATTTAAAATCGCCCTCGTCTGTCAAATATTTGTTAATCGGATGCCACTATCATCATCGGTTTTACCAAAGGACGACCTTTATACACACTGAAAGAACTCCCTTGAGGAGTATATTTTGAACTCTTTTGAATATAGATGTATGTTTTAATTTAAAGAATATTTCATTCACAGAAGTTTTTTTTAACCCGCTCCCTACATCAAGGTCAAGGTAAATATATTATCAAATAAACAAAGCAAAAAAGTAGAAAAATTACAAAAAAGAGTGGAAAAAAGAAAAATAAAAAAAATATTAGCAAAATTTCAGAGAAAAATAAGCAAAATTACAGAAAAGTACCGGTTTGGGAAATTTTAAAATAATGAATATTTCAGTAGTATTTTGAAGTAGTAACAATTAATACTTAGGGGAAACAAATAATTCGATATTGATCAATTGAAAATGTAACAGACTGAGTTGGTCGCTTTCATCGAAATGCTAATCAGAGCTAAAGCCATGTGATTTATTGATTTGTTTTTTTGTATTCACATAGTTACCTGAGTCTAAAAATCACGTGATAAATTGGAATATTAAACAGGTCACAATGAGGTCAATGACATGTAAATACCCGTGCATAGTGAAGGAAACGACCAGTGTTTTGTACCTTTTTTCAAAAAAGTTACCCCGAGCGCAGGCTTGCCCAAACTTCTCCCTTGAATATGTTGAATTTCCTATAGTTATACACCTTCTGTCCTTTTGAGAAATTTGGGCAAGAATGCGCTCACCGTGTATTAAGGCTTTGAGAATCGGAATAACTTTGAATATCAATTGAGATTCATGAATTTTAGTGACCCCTCTTACAAAACACAGCTTCGTTCTTTATTTTTACTGACTTTCAATTCCTGTAATTTCGCAAAGATGCGATTTAGACATAGAAGAATCGCATTATTAATTTCATGGGGTTATTTTCTATACTTTATTTTTGTGCAATTTACCGGGGGCCACGTTTTGTACACTAAGTGTAATCATTCTTTTGAACCAAAGTCTAGGTCCAACTTATAGGAAATTATATTTAGGAAACTTATAGAAATTTGGAATTTTTCTGGAAGAGGAAATATAATTAATATTGTAATGACTCCAACGATAATCATTTGTAAAGACTGGAACTTAATCTTATGCAGGAAATCAAGATCTTTCATTTGTTTAAATTAGTAATAAAAGATCAAATATTGATGTCTTACCCTAAAATATACTTTGAAACACAGGTAAATACAATAGAATATTGAACTAAAATTGGTTACAGGATTGGTTGCAAGACATGTTTTGCTGCGAAACATTCCAGCCTGTTCATGAATTTGTAATAAATAGGAATAGTCCACTTTTGGGGTAAATGGGGAAATAAATTGTGTAGGAAAACTTAGCAAATTCACTGCTTTAGTGTTATTTGCCCCTATCTTTCATCCTAGAATTTCGCACCATGAAAAAAAACTTTTAATCTGCCTGTTGCTTGTTACGTCAGACAATGATTGGAAAGTAACCATTAATGATGGCTATGTTGTGCTGGTGTAGTGGTTTCCATAGTAAATTTTCACAAATGTGATCTGGGTTTAATTCCAAATATGCCCCAATTATGTTTCTCAATTTTTTAGCTAAAATTTACGTTCTCATCTTCATAAATGATGTTTGGCATTTTTTCCCCCTACGTGAAATCTGCGCTATTTTCATTTTTGTAAAAAGTCCTTCAAATCCTGAAGTTTTTGAAAAACCCATGTAACATTTCGGTGTCTTTATTATGGTACATATTATTACATATACAGGGATCAACACTAACTTTTAAATCATAGTCGCCCACAGGGCTAGCAATTTCAAATTTCTTCTAGCCTTGATCCTGAATCAGTTGTCCAGCAGCCAAAGGCTGCTGGCCTCATCGCAAGCAACGAGGGGAGTAGGTGCAGGAGGGGGTTTCCCCCTCCTGCTGGTGGGGGTGAGGGGTGCCTTCCCCATATAATTTTAAAAATAGTGATGCCAAATCCTGCATTCTGGCTACATTTTTGAGTAAAATTATATGTCACTTCATGACTGAACAAAAGACGTTTTTCTTACTGAAAAATTATAAATAATGATGAAAATAGTGAAAAGTGAATAGTGATGCCAAATCCTGCATTCTGGCTACATTTTTGGGTAAAATTATATGTCACTTCATGACTGAACAAAAGACGTTTTTCTTACTGAAAAATTATAAATAGTGATGAAAATAGTGAAAAGTGAATAGTGATGCCAAATCCTGCATTCTGGCTACATTTTTGGGTAAAATTATATGTCACTTCATGACTGAACATGACTTTTTCTTACTGAAAAATTCCACATTTACAGTCATTTGGGGTATTCCAAATTACCTTTTACATTTTGACTGCAAACAATCTGATTAAAAAGTTAGTAACTGGTTATTTAGCATTAAAGAAAAGTCAGGTGCCTGGTATATGAAAAACCAGATCTACTTTGAAGGCAAGTCCATCTTCAATACAGTCAAAAATGTATGAAAATGAAAATTGATATCAGAAACAAAGTATTATAACAGAAACGTACCGGCATGTTTGTATAGATCTGTGTGAAATGTATTTCATTGTCTGATAAAAAGATCAACACTGACCAATATATACACGGGCTAATTAAGGTCTTCCGCTGATTCTGATGGTTAAGATTATTCCATATTATTCTTTTTTTTCCCTAGATGCCAACTTTGAGACCTCATATCTTTCTCATTTCTCAACGGATTTTGCTCAAATTTGCAGAGTTTATAGACGTTACAAACTCTATCAGAATGCTGTCAAATATTTCAAAAATTAACTTCCGCTTTTGGGTTATTTCCCTTTAAATTAAAAGGGGGAGTTTCAATAAGGCTGTTTTTCGGCCCCTCAAGAAATATAATGAAATTGTGATCAGAGCTCCAGATAAGGCGCATATTTGCAGAAATATGCATTGAATTTTTCAAAATACGCATTAGAAATTAAATCAGGGAGTACAATTACGCATTAGCAATCATAAATAAGCATTACAATACAAAAGTTCTGCGTGCGACGGATTGAATGATACAAGTATGATTTAATTGATTATGTGAATTGAGGGCAGCTCAGTGTTTGAATTTTTATCTATAGGAAATTTTGATTTATAAGCTTATATGGAATAACATAGGTCTAACTTTGTCTAAAAATATCAGATTTCCACTGTTCATATAACATCCAAATTTTCGTTCTTGACGCTTACGTTCACGTCGATGTTGTCAAAATTGTGCAAAACACGCATGGTGTCTAATTTATCCTTTATAACAGTTTATTAAACTGTTCTTATATATTTACCATTTTCTGTAGCAATAATGTCATCTAAAGTCTGCCGACAACCTTTATTAACTGTATGAAAATAATTCCTTTTTTGCTTTCCACATGCTCCTGTGCTATAAATAGCGCATCGTGACTTTTAATGCAAACGGGGAGTATCTCTTAAACTATTACCTCGATCGATGCCAATATAGCAAAAGCTAATATATATTTTTGATTTTAAAAAAGGGGGATGGGGGGGCGGGACATTTTGAGACGGTCAGGTGAGGATGAGAATCTAAAGATTAATTTTATCTGGCCAAAGGAAGGATATTTTTCTCGGTAAACTCTTGCTACGATCTATATAGGCCTAATCTTAAATGGAGTTCTGTGTGCCCACGGTAACTTTGCCTACCATATGGTCTTTCTGGTGAAAGAATTGAAATGTTTCTCGGTTATGGTTAAAAGCTGACAAATTTTTTAAAATTTCAATAACCTACATGTAATTGATTAATGCAGAAACTGTTGGTTTTTTACATTACTCTTTCAAAAACAATTATTTCGATAACAAGCTAAAAATCACATTAGATGTCAAAAGAGCAATAGATTAACAAAATACTCTTTGATTATTTTGGTGAAAAGCAAAAACTGCATTGATTTGAAAATCAGGGAGTAAATACACTTTGAGGTAAAAATTTATCTGGAGCTCTGGTGATATGTTGTAAATAAAAGTGTTATCTTCCTAAAAATATGAAAAAAAATTATACTGCACATTTTCTGGTCACGTGATAATTAAAAATTTAAGCATACCCTCTTCCCTATATTTCTGGAGGGGTCATATTTAAAGAGGGTAATGGAGTTTATTTTACGTCAAAATCATAAATGAAATATTACAAATGTGAATAAAGACATCAAATAACCAATTTCAATATTTGTCTTTACAGAAAATTAATGATGTTTATTTTATTCGAATGAGATTTTTCTCGTGTTTTAATTGTAACTCTTCTTTCAAAGAGGATGACTGTAACATATAAAACGTATATGAATAATAAAGACAGGAATTTTCAAAAAATGAATTAATCGACAGTTTATACTTAGGCTTGATAATCAATATATAACATTTTCCCGTACATAGAAAAGCAAATGTAAAGATATATAGACAAGAGATAGATAAACTTAAACTGTCATTGACAGGTGTTTGACGCTGCTTGCAACACATTTTTATCAACTTAAGTTATTGTGCTAAATATAGTATTAATAAAATGTACCGTAATGTCATTAAATTGAATTTTTCAAAAAAATCTTGAAATTAACAGATTTCGGAATTCGGTACGATTAAAAAATGCAGCTATTTATATTTTTAAAGTATATTTAAAAGAATCATACTGCAAAGTACATTGTATTTAATAATACCAAGCGTATTACTATCAGTCAAAATATTTTATCAAGATAGTAATTATTAGTCCCATACCGGTGAAGCCGGAGGGGTCTTTAGGTTTCCTCATCGTCTGTCCGCCTGTTTGTCCGTCTGTCCCTCTGTCTATCTGTCAGTCTGTTCCACTTGGTTTTTCGCACTTTTCTCTAAACGCTTGCAGATATTGAGCTGGTTTTGGTATTTATAGTGTATCCTGATGAGAAACAGAGTTTGAAATTCAAGTCTGAATTTCGTTAAATTCTGCTTCATTGATTTTTGACGGAATATTACAAATTCAAAAAAAAAAGGGGGGGGGGGGTTCGGCGTTTTTTGTTTTGTTTTGTTTTGTTTTTTTTAAAAATCGCATATATTGAGCTGATTTTTGTTTTGGTATATGTGGTAAACTTGAGTTATAGATCAAGTTTGCATTTTCTTCTGCTTCAATGATTTTTTTATATCGGGCATTTTCAATTTTTAATGAAAACCAGGTTATACTTGGTGTGCCGATAGTTGGACTATTATTGCTAATGCAGTGCTTACAGAATGTGTGAATAAATAGCCAAATGATAAAAAAACCTAAAATACATTGAGTGCATGTCTTCTATTCATTCTTAAACTTAAAAGTATTTAAGCACATAAAGAGGTGCATTATGTTTTCAGCAAAAATGAGACAATTCAGGCAAGCGAGGACCTACATGTAATTCTTCGTGCTTCCCAACTACCTTTTGATGCTTATGTTGTGTCACCAACTCTAGTCACTATTTGATTTGCTAGACCATAGCCGCAATTTAAAATACATTTGTAAATACCAAATGTATGTGTTAAATCATATCCTGCAGATACGTACAAATCAACATCAACATCCAGTCTTAAAAGCAATCTACGTTCCCTACATGTAGACCACACGGAAGGATATGTGAACCTTCTCTAACAGATTGAAGCGAGGAGAGTTTCTATTCAAAGGAATGGCTATAACCATATCCATGATAAAGAACGTTAATGAATGGACTAATTCTTAAACTTCTCTTTAGTTCAGTCAGTCATTCGGAAAATATAAGATCCGGCATCTGTTACAGTTCTGGTAATGTGTAACCCTAAATGCATCATTGGTGCATATTTCTTCAAGATAGGGATTATAGTTACATGAAAATGAGACATGTTCAAAAATATATACCCTGAACATTCATCAAGAAAATGATAGGATACGATTATGTTTTCTTATCTTAATATTTTCAAGAGTTCTGTTTGGTTTAGAAAAAATATGCTACTTTTGGCTTTGTATTTTAACATCGCGTTAGATCAAGTAACCAGGAGCATCTAATTTTAGATGCGCAAATTTTAGACAATTTTCAATTTTTGTATATGAAGTGCACACGCGACACTCATCATATTTTAAGATATTAGTGTGCAGAGTATATCTAATTACTAAGCAAAACTAGGTGAGTGTCCCTCATGCACTTCATATTCTAACCATCGATTTATAAATGCCACCCTCTTATATTTTCCCATTAGCCTAATGTTAAAGCATTTGAGGGTACATCTAAGAATGTGCCAACTACGACGTGAATTCATCTCATATAAACTCTTGAAATATAAATAACAAAAATTAACATATATATCTTGAATTCTAAACCAATTTTGAAAAAAAAAACGAAGTTTTTTTATGAAAATAAGTGGGCCGATAAGTGGCCTTATCGAAACTCCTCCTTTAGTAGCCTTCGTTTCCAGACAAAGGCTCCGAGACTACAAAAGCTGGAGCAGAAATTCTACCGAATTTAAATAATAAAAGCATTGAATTTGTGCACATCGGTTTTTGTTTTTCAATTTCTGTATTCAAAATGGCGCTAGAGAGGGGTATAAAATTAGAACGCCTAAAAGAGCGAAAATTTACGCATATGTTCCTTTTTGTCTTCTAAACTAAAAATATTTTTATAAGACATGTAGAATATAAGTTGTGCAAAATTTTAAGGCCTTTCATTTGACACCACTGAAAAGGGGCTGGCCCTTAAAATTAGGGATCTGGAGCCCTTTAAAGTTTTTGCTTTATAACTCAAAAACAGTAAATATTTCGAAATCGCTGTCGTAAATAAAGTTGTTCTTTAACATCTTATTGATCTCATGAAAACGTTATTTTGTCTAAGTCGTGTTTTAAATGAGCTAGAAGCATAACACATATACAGGTAACTGTTTTCATTCGGCAAGTAAACAAGAGCTCTTCATGCGTTTTATTAAAATTAACTTACTATAAATAATAAACCTGGCTATATTAGATGCTAATATTCTTTAGAGTCAGGTTCTTGAAGTATTCTGTGCTTTATTTCCAAATTATATACTGACAACTTTCCCTTTTATTTCGTTTGTTTTCAAATTTGGATAAACCAGTCTACTAAACAAGGGGAAAAAAGATAACCTAAAAGAAAAAAATCTTAGCAGCTTTTTTATACTGTATAAGCAAGTTAAGCAATACCTACTAAAAAGCGGAAATATACAGAATATATTATAAAATACATTCCACATACAGTGTAATATTTTCAGTATTGTATATTTGAACACTGTGGAAAATAAGCAACCTGTATTAAGAGACCACCTGTCATATGTGACCTTTTTCCCTTTCTCCGTTGGAACGTCTCTTAATACAGGTTTGACTGTTCTTTTGAGTTTGTATTATTTTCTGCCTAACTTACAATATTACTGAATGCAAAATACTAGGTCGGACGCAAGTAACCTAAATATTTCATTATACCCGCACTTTCTGAAGAAAGTTCGGGTATATTATTGTTACTCATGTCTGTCCGTCCATCCATCTGTCACACTCTTCTTTCTCAAACTCCTCTTACATTTTACACAGTAGCCTAATAATCTTTTGGGAGATGGTTGGTGGTGTCCTGTAGATGTGCAGTAAGGTTTCGGAATTTTCATTTTCACCCTGGGGGTCGAATGGGGGTCGAAAAATGACTTTTTTATGCGAAAAGCCCCTGGTTCCCTGAACTCCTCTTACATTTTACACAGTAGCCTAATCATCTTTTGGGAGATGGTTGGTGGTGTCCTGTAGATGTGCAATAAGGTTTCGGAATTTTCATTTTCACCCTGGAGGTCAAATGGGAGTCGAAAAATGACGTTTTTTATGCAAAAAGCCCCTGGTTCCCAGAACTCCTCTTACATTTTACACAGTAGCCTAATCATCTTTTGGGAGGTGGTTGGTGGTGTCCTGTAGATGTGCAGTAAGGTTTCGGAATTTTCATTTTCACCCTGGGGGTCAAATGGGGTCGAAAAATGATGTTCTTTTTATAGAAAAAGCCCCTGGTTTCCAGAACTCCTCCAACATTTTAGACAGCAGCCTAATCATCTTTTGGATTGATTATGATTGATTATTATTGTTTAATGCCGAGTCGGCAATATTTCAGCCATATTTCAGCGATCAAATTAAGTGTATATTCCCATTTATGAAATTTGACACAAATTTAAGAAAAGTGATGTCAAAGTTAAAGGAAAGGTCAAGGTCAAAAAATATTGGTGCAGTTGAATAGGTCTCATTAGTATGTATCAGCATATGAAGTTTGATTTAAATATCTTAAATGATTTCATGAAAACTGAACTAAATACTAATTTAAGAAAAGTGAGGTCAAGGTCAAAGGAAAGGTCAAGGTCAAAAAATGTTGATTCAGTTGAATAGCTTACATCAGTATGTATCAACAGATGACGTTTGATTACACTTTCTTGAATGGTATCTTTAAAATTGAGCTAAACTCTAATTTAAGAAAAGTGAGGTCAAGGTCAAAGGAAATGTCAATGTCAAAAAATATTGTTGCAGTTGAATAGCTTACATCAGTATGTATCATGGTAAGAAGTTTAATTACACTATCTTGAATGGTATCTTTAAAAGTGAGCTAGGGTGAATTCACCATGCATCGGACACCCTCGCACTTCAACAAGTTCTAGCGATATCGCTACCGACCGAATATTATCAAAATGGAACTTAACATGTAGTATGTGGTTAAAATATAAATTTTTGACACAACCGTGCCCTATTTATTGAGAAAATATCATTAAAAATCGATTTTTTCGGAATTAGTCAGAATTCACCATGGATCGGACAATATTCACCATGCATCAGACATACGATATTTAAACCAGAAAAATATCATACCTTGATCTCGGTGCTTTAAATGAGTGATATCGAAACATTTTTTATCTTTTATTTAAAAATTAAGCTTCTAATTAAATTTGAATGACTATTTCCATCCACAAATGTGAAGAGATTTTAGTTGCATCACATCGCCTTAGGAAGGCTTTACAGTACTAGTTATATGGCAACTTGTGCCTTTGTCTCGTGGGTTATCATCATCTAGTTTAAAGAAATAAATAGAGTCCACTTCAAGTCATCATATGTCGATTATTTGTATTTTCACTGAAAATTTAGATTTTCTATTTTCTATTTCCATAAAAAACAGCTGTCATTTGGGTTTTATATGAAAATGGAAGTGATAACCCATGCATCGGAAAGTGTCCGATGCATGGTTAATTTGTGTCCGATGTACGGTGAAATAAACATACTAGTTAAAAACAACTCTAAGAAATATACAAACATTGAAGTAAAATTTTTGAAAATTTCTGTAAAATTACCAATTATTGATAAATTTTACCTAGGTCCGACCCGTTCCGTTGACGTCTATTTAAAAGAACGACAACTCTAAAACTTGCAAAATCGTAAATTTCTGGTTACTCCCCTTTGATGACTTCAAGGGGTCATAACCTTTATACCATTTAATGAATAATGACTCGAGGGACAATATTATATATGGTTAAGGGGAGAGTTTTCAACCATTTTCAAGATACAATGTATATGATCATTTGAAGTTTTAGGGGTTGGGAATGACCTCTGGGGGGTCATGATCCCATATATCCTATTTAGTGTGTTATAATACAAAGATGACTTAGGGGCTTTTGCTCTAATGACAGCTATTTTATTGTTTCCAGTTCCAAAGATCAAGTGGAATGACCCCAGGGACTTGCCTCATTGTATAATTTGTATAATTGTGGCATTCCAATGAGCATTTTATTCTCGATTTGACGAAACATGTACTGTGTAAATTGTAGAATTATTTGGACTTTTTCCTTGGTAAGCCCAATATGAAGGAGTGTGCATTTAGAGGGAAACACCTTAGTGCAGGTATTACTGTCTCATGATAGCATCTAGTTTGTATTTGAAAATTCTATCGAGCGTCAAATAAATTTTACCCGTCAAAAACTGTACAATAAAAAACTTCCTATGCAGTTTTCTTTGGGAATCAATTGGCTTAGATAGTCTACTCCGACATGTGTTGACAAAACTCGCGCAATGAGATGCCATACATTTCAAACTTGTGACCTCTTGGTCAGTGCATGTGAAGATTACGCATGGCAATTAGTGTCTGGAAAACGAAGTATGTTTTATGAATGATTTGACAGGGTAAAATTTGTTCTCATTCCATATTAAATACAAACACAAACCCGTTATTTTCTTTGTTATTTTATGCCGTCAGTTATATTAGATAGATTGTTTTAAAAACGTGTTGTTTAGGAAGATTACCCATATCGAAAATGAATACGAAAATAATACAAGAAAAAAATACTAAAATAATACAAAAAAGTATATTTTTAATGACCAAATTTGGAACCCTCTAAATCTTGGTTCCAATTTAGGTCAAAAATAATAGACTTTTTTAAAGCCAAACACAGAAAAATATATTTTTAATATACTTTATTTTTTCGAAATAATACAGAAATGATACACACGACCTGTAAAAACGTATTGTTTTTGTACTTTTGTATTATTTCTTTATTTTCCTCTCCAAAGTATGAAAATAATACAGTCCATAGAAAAGTATGGAAAAAATACAGAATGTATTAATTTTGTATTAGCATATATTATTTTTGTATTTTTTCACCTTTAAGAATTAAAATACAAAAAAAAAAAAAAAATTGAATATATTAATTTTGTATCACATATATTATTTTTGTATTTTTTCATCTGGAACAATTAAAAGTACAAAAAAGATATAAAATATGAAAATAATACAGTACATGAAAAAGTATGAAAAAAATATAGAATGTATTAATTTTGTATTAATATGTATTGTTTTTGTATTTTTATCAGCATGAAGGATTGTATTTCAAAAATATCAAAAAAGTACAAGAATGATAGACAAAAAATACATTTAAATGCTTAAAATAATACAAAACAGAGTTTTAAAAACTACAAAAATGATCATGGGCAAAAATTGTCATTTGAAGAAAAGGGGTTGGAGATCGAGGTTCTTAACAGCATCTATTGATTGTTATTCAAAAATTTTTTATTTATTCGAAATATTTCTTAAATAACAATTTTAGTAACTCAGTCAGATTACCTTAAATGTACAAATAGCTAATTAAAAAGTAATTAATGTGGCCAGTTTACTGATTCAGCTACCAATTTAATTGTAGTCTTGATCTTTCTTTTTACATATAATCTGCTCTTTAATAGTCTTGATCTTTTTCACAAGTTTAACTAATTCTGTTTTCTTTGTGCTTTTACCAAATGTTTCAATCTTCTCTCTGCTTTGCAGTTTCTTTTGTATGGAAAAGGTGGAGGAGTGTTTACTTTGTTGCAGAAGTCCATCTTCAAATCACACAACCTGTCATCTCATCTGACTTCATCACTGTGTAATATAGAACAGAATGATATAACAATAAAATTTAATGAACCATTTAATACCTTAACAAAACAACATTTTCACATCCAAAAAAATTCTCTATAGATTTTGTTTAGCTCACACACCTGCAATACTTTCTTGAGAGGGATCTTCTTCCTCCATGACTAATCAGCTTTTCTTCAAGTGTTCTGCTGACTAAAATTAATAATAATTATATTATTAATGAAATTCCAAAAAGATCCAGCGGAGTTCACCAAATTCAATACAGTTGTACCATTGAAATTACTTTTCTTTAATCTGGGGTTTCTTAGGGGACAACCATTTGATTTGACAATCTGGAGAAGAAAAAAAGGGAGGGGGGCTAATGTATAGAATATTTTTAAAAATATATTTGTAATAAACAATCTGTCCTTGAAAATGTTGAAAGAGTAAACAAAATGTGTCCCCCAATGTTGTTTAAATAAACTGCCCCCCCCCCCCCCCCCCCCCCGAACCCAACCTACACCCCCTCGAAAAATTTGAGTTTATATACAAACTACAGAATTGTTTTTTAAGGGAAAATAAATAATTTGTCTCTGATTTACTTGAAAAGGAGTAAATTGGAACTATGAAGCCAAAGGCTTGAATACCCCCATCTTCCACCCCTCCCTCCCCAAATCAGACTTAATCACAAAAACCCTTGTTCCCCACATGGCCAATAACCGTCCTTTTTTTATCTTCCTACAATACTACAAAATGGGTAAAAAAGGCATTTTTTGTTCCTCTATCTGTGTACTAAGATATTATTTAAAAAAACTGAAACTTTAATGCGCTAAAATATACATAATCTTACCGCAACTGGCGTTGTTTACACCAGAAAAGCCAGGACTTGAAGCCTAAAAAACGTCAGTCTCCTTATTTATTCGGTTTTCTTGGTTCATAAATATTATCCTGTGTAACATGATTATGCTGACCTTCTGTTTTTCGATCCATTTTACTCGCGAGCAAATGTTAGTTTATTCAAAATCACCTCCAGCTTTCTCAACACGTCCCAGGAAGAATTTTCAAAATGGCGTGGGTGAAATATTGTTGACCAATCAGAGAACAGTACGGAAGAGTTTTAAAATCTTACCAATCATATTGTGTCATATATACGAAAATTACCAATGTTGAGATCAGAATAGTTAGAGAAAACATATTTACACAGTTTTAGATATCTTGAATCAAGTGAACAAACCTAAAATTATGTTAGAAAAAAAAACGATGTTCAATTTAATCGTCAGAATCATTCTTTTATTCCTTACGGAATTTACCGATTACGAAACATCGTTATTTCCGGTCATCATTTCCGCTGAGAGTAGCCATATTTATATTCAAGTTGACCTGTGAAGTAGACCATAAAGTTCAAATATAATGATCAAAACGAGCGGGAGATACATAAAATATAGACTTTTTGACGGACAATTTAACTCATACGCACGGTACCAGAGATTGAAATAATGTTTAACAACTATTCTTTACACTAATTTCACAACATTTTCTATATTATTTTATGAAATTCTTTCGTAATAATTTCTTATTTATTTAAATTTTCTTTAAAAGCGGATAATAAAATAGTTCTATTCCATGTAATTGTAATACGTACTGAATTAAAAATAATGTATACTAAATTGAGTTGTATAGTCAAGAAAACATCGTAGGTACTGTAATTAGGAACTCTCCATGTTTATACCCCCCGCAAATGAAGTTTAGGGGGGGTATATTGGAATCAGCTTGTCCGTCTGTCTGTCCGTCTGTCTGTAGACGAGATTTTGTCCGGACCATTTCTTGGAAACTGTTGCAAGGATTTGTCTGAAAATTTGTACACTTATTCTTTGCCATATGAAGGTGTGCACCTGGTATTTCCATCATGATTGGATAATTTTTTTGCATTTTACAGGTGTTTTTTTTCATTTTTATTATGTGGTTTTGTCCGGATCTGTTCCCAGAGACTATTGCATAGATTTGTATGAAAATTTGTACACTTATTATTTACCATATGAAGTTGTGCACCTGGTATTTTCAACATTATTTGATAATTTTCTGCATTTTACAGGTGTTTTTTTTTTATTTTTATTGACTTAGTCATTTCGGGTTTATGTCAAAGGTTTGAGACATAGAATCTAGAACATCTGTACAAAAATGTGAACTACAGCTTAAAACTACTCATTAGAACTAAAAAAAAAAAAATCACAAAGTATTAAAAACAGTTTTTACATTACACAGCAGATAGTGTAAATCCATTTGTCCCTTGAGAGTAATGTTTGGACATGCATCCAGTTAAAGATTAATTAATGAGTTCAGTGTGGGAAGCTGTTAGGGCATCTCTGATCAAGAAGGTCTTATCTATATCTCCGGGGAATTGGGCAGAAAGAAATAAAGATCTCTGTTGTTTAAGTCTCTTAATTGTAATTTATGTCTGTCAAAATACATAGTTACTGGAACCAGCCTTTAATTTTTAAAATGAGTTTGATATAAAGGTATTAAAATCAATTTGATTTTGTATAATTAATTATGATTTTTTTTTTCAACAATCAATTTGCAGAGTGTCATGTCTCACAAAGATGGCAGATAGTTGCAAACTATTTTTTCAATGTAATAAAAAACACTGTAATTATTAGTATTGATGTTTTATTAGGCTGCACCTTAGTTTCATTTATGAAATAAAGTGCCCCACCACAGCATGATACACCCATCAAATATTGTTAAATTATCATAAACAGTTTAGATTCAATTGTTCGAATGACATTTTAGTGAGACAAGGCAGTCTGCAATTTGTTGTAAAGATATAAAAATTAAAATAAAAAATTTACAATAAATAATTAGTTTAAATTATATTATACAATATCATATAAGTTTTAATTATTATATACAATATCAAATTAGTTTTAATTACATCAAATCTATCTTGAAAGTAAGACTAGCCAACAAGAACAATTCAATACAACACAAGCACTTAATTAAGAGACTCATTCCTTTTGCCCAATTCCCAAGAGATGTAGATAACACCTGCTTGATCAGAGATGCTCTACCAGTTATCTCTTCACACTAAACTCATTAATTTATCTCTAATTTGACATGCAGTTTTCTGCTATCAAAATTTTCCTTGACCAATGCCTGATCATTACACCCATGGGAGAGGTGGAATTTTTCTTGTTACAGATTGCTGTAAAGAACATAATGAAAAAATAAGACTAGTGTTTTCTTGATTTAACACTTTTTTTAATAAAGATACTGCAATACTCTGACATCTTTTGGGATTGTGTAATTTAAAAGTTAAAAGACATAGTTTTTTGATTCTAAGTGTAATGGTTTTCTAGTTATGATTTTTCCATATTTGGCCATAGTGTCTTTATTAAAGGTCAGAGCGACCTGGTTTTAATGTGCGACACACCTTCTACCCTAGATGTATCAGCTGACAAAGTTTGATAATTCTAGGCCTAATAGTATTAAAGTTATGAGCCGGACATGAAAAAGCTAACAGACGGACGGACATGAACGCTATAACATAATATGTCCCGTCTTAAGACGGGCGTATAAAAAATATAATGAGTAATTAAATTTTCACTGTAAATGTTTAAGCAAATTGTGAACACCTCTCACATCTAGAAAACATTAGTGATTTGGTACTTTCTCTGAAAAACCCAGTGGGGGGTATTTGTCCCTTTTGGACAGTTCTAGTTTGTTTTTGTTTTTGTTTTTTTGTTGGGATGTGTTTACATGGGTAAATCATGTTATTTCTATGAGTAGTATAACATGTACTCATCTATTGTTAGCCTGCAGGTGGCCACCTGTGCTGTTGGCAATAGTTGTAAACACTCGGTTGTAAACGCTGTAAAATTTTCAATACTAGAAGAGAGTCTGAAACTCTGAAACTTCAAAATTTACTGCGTGTTTACAACTATCATGTACAGCACAGGTGTCCCCCTTAGACGTATCTATCCCTTTCAAAATGACAATTTCACACTTAGTAAAGACATGTAGAAGAATTGAAGAAATATGAAATTGTTTAGATAACAAATTTAAGCTACTGAAGTTTTCTGTTATAAATATCAAATGTAAATATTATAAAAGCAACCTTTTATAGCCAAGTAGTGGTCTTAATTAATAAAATCTGAGAAAAAATATTAATTCCAACAGACTTATTGCAAGGACATTCTGTAAATTTTCCTAAGTTCAAAGAAATACAAATTTCAGTAAAAGAAAATACTAAGTCCAAATTAAATACAAAAAAATACATACTAACTGTATAGTATTTTTTTGAAAAATTATTAAGTCCAAATTTAATACAAAAATAATACATACTAACTGTATGTAATTTTATGTCAAATTACCAAGTTCAATTTTAATACAAAAATAATACAGATTAACTATGTAATTCTCTGTAAAATTACTAAGTTCAATTTTAATACAGAAAAAATATGCTTGAAAAAAACTAAGTCCACAAAAATACAAGAATGATATACTGAAAATAATCTAAGTCCCAAAAAATACAAAAATAATACCCTGTAAAAAATCAAAGTCAGATTTTAATACAAAAATAAGCTACCTATTTTTTGGTGACACAAAAATAATATATTTTTTCTGTATTAATTTTAAACAATACAAAAATGATTGTTTTATTAATATATTAAAAATATACTTTTATGTATTATTTTTTGATATGGGTAATGTTATGCATTTGTTTCATTTCATCTAGTAAACTGAATATACCCATGACACGAATTACTAGTACATGCATGTAAGTACGCATAAATGCAGTTTTATTATGACGTCGAGCTCTTGGAGCTCGAACGTCATATAGCAAACGCCCAGTTGAAATCGCGACCGGTGATGTACGCGACCGAATGTGTCAGTCGATGCATCCGCAATAGAAAATAGCAATAGCTATGTGTATAAACCACATTTCTTTGAAAACGCTCATATTGAATAATAGCTTGAAAATAAAATTGCATCAATTATATCTGCAATTAATTCCATTGCAAAACAACGATATGTTTTATTTTCAAACAAAAAAACGTGATGGTTGTTGCGGATGAATTTCTACAGAAAGGGTGCGTTGAATGACATGAATAACATTTCGGAACGATAACCGTGTAACGTAAACGACTCAAAACAGGAGGTAAAATAATTACAAAATTACCTAAACACGAATACTACAAGACTAAAAAGATGGAATTTCTAAATCTTCGCTTTACTTATACAATCTTCTAACCAACTCTATCCTAAAAACTGATGATATTGACCAGTATTACTGTACTTCGCCATCTCCTCCATTTCCCAGTATACCGTATACCACGCCCGATCGTAACTCGATCGTAATTTTAACAGAACAGAGTCTTGGTTGTAGTTGAGATGCAATCACTTATACAACGTTTTGACATTGGCAATTAGAAAAAATATTATATAAATTCATGAAATCCTTCATAGTTCTTCAATTGACTGAAAACATGTTCGACGGTGTCTGGTCAATTCGAACCCTGCTTCATTCGGACCATGACATAAGGCCCCAGACTGCAATTGTGATATTTTGTTTAAAACTATTTTTTTTTATTATGTCTCCTGAGTCACTCACTTGACTTATTGCTGTTTTCAAATTCAAAAATATCTTTTGAAATTGTTTTTCTCGTTCGACATCATTGAAACCTTTCAGGCTTTTGATTGTTTATGTGGAAGAGGGCCCAAAATAAATAACACTTCGAACTCTGGAATTTCCCTATTTTACTGTTTAAATCATAGGTCCGCTCAGCTGACGAGTTGTTTTAATAACGGTGATAAATTATCGTTACGGTTGGTGACATTGCAATTAGACAGGTAGATACTAAGGTACTAAGATACTAACGGGTATATATATTTTCACCTGATATGTTTTCATTGAGTGTTTTCATAAGAAGTAAATTGCTGGAGGATATCATGTTCTCCCAGATCACATCGATAGCGCGTAGAAACAGAGCTCCAGATAATTTTTTACCTCAAAGTGTATTTACTCCCTGATTTTCAAATCAATGCAGATTTTGCTTTTCAGCAAAATAATCAAAAAGTATTCTGTTAATCTATTGCTATTTTGACATCTAATGCGATTTTTAGTTTGTTATCGCAATAAGTGTTGTTGAAATTTATTAATTAGGTTAATGAAATATATCTTAGGTTTTGGTATATAAATTGTTGGCATCGATCGAGGTAAAAGTTTTAGAGTTACTCCCCGTTTGCATTAAAAGTCGCGTGAGAATATCGACGTGTACATGTACGTGTCAAGAACCAAAATTTTGATGTTATATGAACAGTGGAAATCTGTGATATTTTCAGACAAAATACGAGTATTTAATATTCAAATCTTTCTCCAGAACTGGAAATAGGCCTAGGTTATTCGTTTACAAATCAGAATTTCCTTTTGATAAAAATTCAAACATTGAGCTGACCTCAATTCACCTAATTAGTTAAATTGTACTTGTATCATTCAATCAGTCGTACGCAGTACTTTCGTAGCATAATGCTTATTTATGATGTCTAATGCATAATTGTACGCCCAGTTTTAATTCTTAATGCGTATTTTGAAAAATTCAATGCATATTTCTGCAAATACGCACCTTATCTGGAGCTCTGTAGAAACAGTGGTACATGAACACACGCTTTTGTGTACAAAGCAAATGTGTAAATTAAAAGGATGGAAATAAAAACACTTCTCTAATAACTGAAATTATTGTCTTTAGACAGATAAAAATAAATGAATATCCACCTGAGAGCATGTGAAATTATACCCAAATACAATGTATCGAAGGATTTTGGGTTTAATCTGAGTACACAATAGCAATGATGTGTACATGTACATGCAGAATACCGCTTTTTTTTATCCTTCGTCCATGTGTTCCTCCTAAACGGAATTATCAGTAAATTATATTATACCAAACGAGGTTGAAAAATGCCTAACTTTTTTTCTTAAAATTAACTGCAATTATCAGACTTTTCCCATATCACTGTAAACAGGTAAAAATGCCCTAAAAAATAGAACTGTCTGTTCTGACTTTGTCAACAGGTTTTAGATCTGGTTGGAGATTTTTATTAAATGTCTGGCGTATTTTGCTTATTCTGCAAGTGTGTTATAATGAAAAATCACTGGCAGATTTAGAGGAGGCTCAGGAGGCCTGCCCCCCTTTTGTATCCAAAATATACACAAGATTTAATAAATCAATTTTTTTTGTTTGTGGCTTTGGGCCCCTACCCCGACCCTAAACTGGCTGGGCCCCCTTTTCAAGATTCCTGGATCCGCCACTGAAAAAGAATGTGTTGTTCTCTTGGATGTCAATATCTGAATTATATTTTAATTAAACAGCCTTTGTAATATATCATGGGCACCCATAATAGGACGATTATTTGTTTTTTAAAATAAAGTGGTTCTTACAGATGTTAAAAAACCTTATAAATGGCTAAATAATTATTTAATTTGTCTAACAATTGTTAGTTTAGTTCTTTGCTTACATAATCTAACTTTTATAAGAAAGTCGTGCAATCGTATACAAATACTCAGAAGCAATCTTTCATATTTAATGAACATATAGGTGAATAAATTTCCTCTCATCACTATATGTATACCCCCATCCCCGGAATAAATAGAATTTTTCCTTCGCAGTCTGTTGGTTTTACCAGGTACATGTAAGTACAAGTGAGGATGGAGCTTTACAGAAGCAGGTGATGAATTCCGAGAGAAAGGCACTGCCTATTTTATATACATGTACATTCCTAGGGACCTGGTTGTCTGCACCAATGTCACTGTAATTAATTCAAAGACCTAGCTAGAAATTCTCTCTCTCTCTCTTTTTGAAATGGGATCCCAATCAAAAAAAAATTTCAACCAAGAAATTTCTTGACAAGCCAAAAAAAAAAAAAAAAAAAGAAAGAAACTCTTTTCCCAAACGTAATAAACATATTTCGTATGTGTGTGTGTGTGAGGGAGGGTGTGTGTGTGTGTGTCATTGACTTTTAAAGCTTCATACCTAAGACTTTTCATACCATTTTAACACAGATTGGCATTTTCGAGAAAGGGTCCACGTTTTCTGGGGGGGGGGGGGGGTCCATGGTCACTTTTACCTGGTTTAGTATATACATTTAACTGCCCCCCAACCAGTGTCAATTCAGAATTATTTTCTATGGGTCCAAAGGACCCACAGATAAAGGGACTACACGAGTCCTTCCAGGGCAGCGTAGGCCCAAAAATAATACCATCAGATATTTGGGGTAAATAAACTTTTATGTATCGATGATCTTGGGAAGTTTAATAAAGGGTATCTACAACTGGCAAGTATTAACAATATAAAACGGTAAAACATTAATCATCACACAGTCTTACTTGGTCATATATAATATGTAATGAGTTTAACGTGTTTATATTACTGTAAACATACTTTTCCTCGGAATTACAATTTGTGTTTTAAAATCCGCGGGTAGAAAATTACCCAGGTTTCTTAGATTGCCACAATACATGCATGTTGATAAAATGTACTTAAGTATACTTGGGCAATTTTCCGTGGAGAGTTTGTAACCGCATACATATAGCGTGAATTTATTCCATGCAGAAAAAAAATCAAATCTTCAGTATTTATTTAAAATGAACATGAAAAGAAGAATTGATACGATCTTGATAAAAATAACAAGTTTTACCCATCATAAATCCAATTTCGTTTAAATACGCTCATTGGTTAATTTGTTTAATATATCCAATTAAAATTGTTAAAATGCAGGAAAGACATAAAAGTTAATGTAAATGCATAAACCAATATACGTTAAATTCAATCGCAACTTCTTAAGCCTTTCCAACAAGCGGTAAAGAAAAACAGCTGTGTATTTTTCCAAGCTCGCTGGAAAGGTCCGAGAAGATGTGATTGACATTAATTTGTTTACCGGCAAATCATCATCGGCCCAAATTTATTTCAAGGACCCATTTAGTTATACTATCCGTGAGTCCTTCCGTTTGTACGTCGGTGCAGGACCGACGGGTCGACGCTTATTTCGAACACTGCCCCCAACCCCCTCTAGATCCATGCACAGGGTCATTTGAAAATAGTATTCTCAAGAAACCCTGGACTGGAATAAGAAAAATTCCAACATAGCATACATTCAATTTTTTTTTTTCAAATCTTGATTCCAGGGAGAAGATTTTGGGCCATAATTTAACATAGGAATTTATATATCCCCCCAAACGAAGTGTGTGGGTTTGGGATGGGGGTGTTTTGAGTCTTTTGGAATCACACATCGGCCTAGTTGTCCTTCTGTGCGTGATAGTCTGCCCAGGATATAACTTTGTTATGAAGAAACTGGAAGGTCATACTTGGTACAAAGATTGCTAATGATCCAAGGGTGTGTCATGGTTTTGATCCAACATCATTCTGGCAAGTTCAAGGTCACTGGAAAAAATAGCAAAGTTTTGTCCGACCCATTTATTTGTAATAGAGAGTCACTGGAAGCTCATACTTGATACAAGAATTGCTTATGATAAAAGGGTTTGCCACGACCTTCATCCAAGGTCATTCCTGTAAGTTCAAGGTCACTGGCAGAAAAGTGTAAGATTATTGTATGTACTATAATTTTGGAAGCTCATACTTGGAACAAAGATTGCTTATGGTCCACTGGTCTGAGATAACATTGTACTAGACTGGCAGAGAAAGTTGCAAAATTTGTTCCTGGATTATAAATTTATAAGGGGTGGGAAGAACACAGGAAACTTTTTCTCAGATTGTTTGAGATGTGTTTGTCCTGACCTTGAACCAAGGTTTTTCCGGCAAGTTCAAGTCACTGGCAGATAAATATTATTTTTTTCCATGCTATAACTTTGTAATTTAAAATCACTGGAAGATTTTTCTTGATACAGAGATTGCTTATGATCCAAGGATGTATTTTGACCTTGATCAAGGTCACTGACAGAAAAGTGTGATATTCTTTTCCAGGTATATCTTTTTCATTGAGTATCATTGGAAGCTCATAATTTGTTCAAAGGTTGTTTTTGACCTTAACATAGGTCATTTAGGCAAGTTCAAGGTCACTGATATAATGAATGTATAATTCAAAAAGGTGTAGTTGCCCAAGTGGCGCAGTGGTGAGAGTGTCTGCTCTAGAGTCTTGGAGTAAGGAATTGATCCTAACGTCGCAGGTTCGAATCCCACTGTGGGACGCAGAGACCAGTCCTTCGGATGAGACCATATAAACCGAGGTCCCGTATGGCAGTAGGTGCAGGCACGAAAAAGATTCCTCACTGCTCAGTGGCCATGAGTGCTGAGTATAGGTCAAAATTTGCAGATCTCCATCGGCAAATGGTGGCGTCTCCATATGATTGAAAAATTCTCAAGAGGGATGTTAAACAACATACAAACAAACAAACAAACAAACAAAAAGGTCTATAATTTTGTAATAGAAAAAATTGCATGCATTTGCATTTCACTGAAAAGATGATAAATATATCATTCAGAGTGTGTAATTGCCTTGACTTAAATTCGAGGTCACTTAGAATATGATGTTTTGGATGAATAGTCTGAAAGAATACGTGACTGTGAATTTTTTTATGTTGGTGACATACAGATGGTGTTTGCCCTTAACCATCTGCAGAATGTGTCATGGCTTGACGCAAGGTTATTTGGACAAGCTCAAGTTTACTGACAGGGGAATTTTACATTCCTTTACTGTCTTTCTACTGTTGAAACATTGCAAGTTGATACCCCTAGAATTCCATGACCTTGACTCAAGGTCATTATGTCCTGTCAGGAGCTCCGACGGAAGACCTATTTGTTGCATTGCAACGAGCTGGGCTCTAGTCTTTAATAGCTGTTGCTTTTTCATACTTTAACTTTTATATTCCTTGCATTTAAAGAAAGCTATATGTGACAAAAATAACTGACATATTCAGTAAGTGTGCAGCGTGTGCAATTTATTTGGTTGCGGTCATGTACATACATGATTTGAAATAACCCAAACTGTAGGGGACTACAAATGCAGTAATTATTTTTTATTTTTTTTTTGTGTTGTCAAAAACAATAAATGGTCATGAAAGGTTTTAAAATTGCCGTTCTATCAATCTGTCAGTTCATAATGCATCGTGTTTCACCCACCAACAATGCTATGACATGGATGAGGAAAACCACGCAACGTTTTCAACACAAATATTTCTTCAATAAGGAAAATTTAATCAATTAAATTGCTAATTTTTTAATTAACACATGATGTTTATTTCTTTAATATTTTTTTGTATCAGATAAGTCTTTTGATAAGTGGTTGGTTGTCACACATGTGGATGTGTCTTGCAATGTAAAACGATAAGGTAAGTTACCAAGAATAGTGAAACACGGTTGATTCAAAGTAACAAAATCAGGACTTGTGTGTTTTTAAATTAATTTTTAAATGCTCCGAGTGAGTGTTTGATAATAAATAGCAGTAGCCCTGCAAGACAAGCTCGAAGACATGTATAGTAGTCTGACCTCAATTTTCAGGTGCCCCGGGCTAGCGTTAGTGTCGAACCCTGCATATAGATGTAATTTTACATGCAAAGAATTACATCTTACATGCAAAGAATATCACATAGAAGGATGGTTATTTGGATGGAATACCTCTTGTTGCTTGCAACGAGTTTCTAGTTATTATTCTTCTATTTTTTTTTGGACATTCTGATTTTGTGCACATGATTTCTCTGAGACTATTGGATGGATTTGTAATTTTCAGGAGTTATGTGTTGTAACAAGTTAGATCTATCTGAGAGAAAATTCGAAAATTCACTTTTGGTGCTGAGTTTTTGACCATTTTTTTGTATTCAAAATGGCATTTTGTTTGTGGATAATCTCAAGAAAGGTAAAAAATATAAATGCCAAACTTTCAGGGCTTTTGTCGCTACTTTTCTTCATCGTCAGCACTTCAGGTCACTCAAGGAAGTGAATTTTAGAAATCTTTTTTTCAATTTCTAAATTTTTCTTTGATACTAGTATGGTTCATAGAGCATGTTATAAGGATGGTAAATATATAATTTATTTTGAGAATTTATTGATTCGTATTGTACAGACCCTGAAACTTGCTACTACCCCACATGCACGCTGCATGAACGGTACACGCTCGCTACATGGTTTGCACAAAACGCTGCATGGTTTACATGAAACGCTTTGCATGAAAGGCTGCACGGTTTACATGAAAGCATGCACGAAATGCTTTGTACATGTTTCTCAACACTTTGTACACAATTCTCGCACGCTTTGGCCTCAATCTCGATTTTTTATTCGGAATCTCTCGGTATTAAAATTATAACGAAATTTAAAAGATAAGCAAGGATTAGTTTAGAATTGCAATCATTCACATTAAGTTAAGATTAAAACTCGCTACACCAGTACTATAAAAAGTGATAAAATACTCAGTGTTCAGTTGTAATTAATTAATTGTTGTCGTTGCATATGTGACCTGCCCAGTGAAATGCCTATCATCATCTATCACTAGACTCTAAACTACGCTCTGAAAAAAAAAAAAATATTTGTAATATATAATCTCTAACAACATTTAATGTTTTTACAATTATAGTTTGATATTAAAAAGTCATTTTATTACTGACAAATAAACTTTATAGTTATTGGTTTGAAAAAATATTGATTAAATTGTGTTTGTTTTCTGTAAATGGATTGATTTTCTTTTCATTTCTTTAATTATTGATTGATTGATTTATTTTTTGATTTAGTAAAAATAAAAAATAATTTCATTCGATTAAATTAGGTTCTGTTTATATTTTGCAAAGGTAATATGTACATTGCATCAGACAGGAACATTTTGCAGGAAAAGGGGGGGGGGGGGGGGGGGAAGGGGGGATTACCGAAGATCTTACTGTTGTATCTGCAAATCTGTACATGCATGGCTAAATATAATAAGCACTTGTTTCTGTAATTGTACCATTGGGAAAAAAAAATTATTATAGAAACAAGTGCCCGTTTGAAGTTTGAAGAAAAAAAGGATATTCATATCTGCAGCATGACCAGATACATGTAATTCATTAAATGCACTTTATTCAGAATGGTAAATATAATGTTTCATTACAGATCTAGAGTTAAACTTCAATTTATCATTAAAATTTTATATGGTGTAAAAAAAAAACCCGAGGGGGGGGGGGTACGTCTTGTAATTCTATAGTTTTCTTTTGAGGCATTGTGTTTATTAAAAAAAAACCCACCACCTTGTAAAATCCTTAATTTCAAACCCTTTGTAGACAAAAAAAAATGTAATCAATAGTCGCTGCCAATGTCCAATGTCCTAGAAACTAAAAATTATGTTCTAGAACTGTGTGATTAATAAAGCAACTAATATATATTATAGTTTCTTTAGTTTTCTTTTGAGGCATTGTGTTTATTAAAAAAAAACAATATACCCACCACCTTGTAAAATCCTTAATTTCAAAAGAATAAAACATGTACAACTTACACAATGAGCCCTAATGATGGCACAGGGACAATCTCAAAATTTCATGTAAATTAAGCCTATTTTCACTATTTCGCCGCATCCGCAACTGCTTCCAGGCCCGTGCTAATGCCCTAAGCTACCACACAAATTGCACTTGTACATACCATTGAACAGCAAGATATAATGGCTCAACCACCTCGTTTTCAAGCTACAATTCATCATATTAACCCACCCCGCTTTTCTGGTGAAATAACAGAAGAGTGATTTTTAGCCGGGCTTTGCTGAAAGCAAAGTCCTGGCTGTAGGCATCGTGATCGACTGCCTTACTATAAATAGCACATGTTCAGAAAAGTAAACAAAAAGCCTAACAGCGTCAAAGCAGACGCTTCCGATAAACAAAATAGTCACATTGAAAGACAATACTTAAACAAATATTTTTTACATCTCAATCTACGGAATTGTTAATTGATCAATATTTTTGTTTGAGGATTAAATTGAAAGAGGAATTAGATATTTACTTTATTAGGGTAATCGTGATATAACAATTTGTGCACATACGCTACTGAATGCATATTGTAAGCGAACTATTTTCAATAAGCGTGGGCTTTTCGACAGGTTGCTATATTTCATATCATTTTCGTCGATGTTATGTGAGTGGTTATATTCTCTGTTTTGTCTTTCAGCAATTAAATAGATAAGTAAATTGGAGTTTAAAGAATTAATTAATGTGCGTTATACCTGAATTAGGTCGCCTGACAATTGTACATGGTGTATCTGGTGTATCTAGTCGGCGATAAAAGTACTGTTTGTTTGAAACTTTAAGAATATCTCTAAAAATATGTGCATTTCTTTAACTATGAATTACATAAATTATAAAACCAATATGAATATAATTTTTTTTTAAAAATTAAATTCTAATTCAAATATATCTAAAGAAAAATCAGCAAACCATATGGTTCAACATTCTTTTAAAAAAAAGTTTGGCAATTGACAGACAAACATTTTTTGTAAAAAAATAATTGTTTTCTTAAAAGTTAAAATTAGTGACCTTAAATGTTTAAATTAGTGACATTAAATAAAACAAATGACTTATATATTCTCCTCACTAGCCATATGTTATTGGTAGAATTAAAAAAAAAAATAAAAAATGTGTAGGAGGTCAGTCGGGTATAACCGGAAACAAACAAAAATTTTTTAGCCTAATGATGTATGTATGTAAATATTCATGAAGATTAATCTTACAGTTGTAATACTGGTAATGCTGTAATGTTTTCAATATATTACTACTCAAATAAAAAAGTTAAAATTTTAATGCGTTTAAAGAAAAGGGTTTGAAAATACGGTATTACTTCGATAACCCTGAATGCAATTAAAATAACTTTCTCCTTTCTAATAAATAATTTCGAACAAAAATCCTTATGATGGTTAAGATCTTGTGTTTGTTTGTTTGTATGTTGTTTAACGTCCCTCTCGAAAATTTTTTCACTCATACGGAGACACTACCACTTGCCGGTGGAGAGCTCCAAATTTTGTCCTATACTCGGCACTTACGGCCATTGAGCAGTGAGGGATCTTTTTCGTGCAAGTACCTATTGCGACACGGGACCTCGGTTTATACGGTCTCAACGGAAGGACCGGTCTCCACGTCCCACGGTGGGATTCGAACCCGCGACGTAAGGATTAACTCCTTACTTCGCGACGCTAGAGCAGACGCTCTTACCACTGCGCCACACGAGCGACTAAGATCTTGTGTAAAGGTGATGTAAATGAAGTTCAAAACTATTTGTTTTCTTTCATAATATGAAATAAACAATGCGATTCCATTTGGTTAATATTCTAATTTAATAGTATTAATTTAAATGACTGGGATAAAGATTTATATTCTGTGAAGCATGGAATATAAATAAATAAAAATGTAAACTTTAAGATAGAAATTTCATGTGAATATGTTTATGTATAATATATAAAATAATTATTTTTATCCCATGTTTACCCCTTTATCCCGTGGATATGACTCATTGGATAAATTTTTCATAATCCACAGTTAAGTGCAGTTGTGACGTCACAATGGTTTTTGCGTTAGCGTGATGAAGTAAAATAAAGTGGTGTCCTATATAAAACAGTGTAAAACATTGGTTGTGAAGTATTAAACAAGGGATAAAAAGAATCTCCCATGATTTGTAGTTGGATATGACTTTTATCCAACTCGTTGTGTGTTTTTATCCCCTCGCCAAGGCTCGGGGATAAAAAACACACAACTCGTTGAATAAAAATCATATCCAACTACAAATCATGGGAGATCCAATATATACCCATTTAATAATCAATTTAGCGTCGAAAATTTTTATGCTTACAAATTCAGATCAAATTTTTAGTGAAAAGTCAATGGTATGTTTTGAATGTGAAAATTTTGTTCGAGACTTCTCACCTTGGATTCATCTCGCATGTACTCCCAAAGCGCTTTACAGTATATTGAGCGTGCGCGCGCATTCCAAAAAAAAAGGTCTTAAAACACATGCAAGCTCTCAAGGGTGCTGGGAAATAAAAATCGTTTATGTTAATATATAATTAAAAGAAAACAACATATAAAAATGTTCATAAGTCTTTATCTAAGTACAACACATTATAATTTTTCAGAAAAAGTTGGTTAGTCTTTGCTTCAAAACTTCCTGTTCAGAATGAAGAGCCATCTATGTACGAGCCATAAAGACCTGAATACATCATGATTTTCTCAGGCAATGACCATTATGGCCGAACCTGGAACTAGAACTAGACTCATAGTCATGTCATAAAGATTAGATAATTATAATTTTCGTGCAGCTGGTTTCCTAGAGGACCAAAAATAAAGAATATTTCTTTTCTGATTAATACAGGCATGTAGTATCATTATCAGAAAAAAGGAGAATTGTCCAAACCCGAAAATCCTATTCCGTTGGAGAAGGAATAGGGGTGGGCTACAACTTACTTTCACATTTCGAATTTCATTAATTCATTACCAAATTACCGTACTTTTAATATGCTACAAAAAAATGATGGGTTCAATCTAATTAAAATTAGACTATCCATTTTGCTTTTAGTAAATCTGTTCGTCGCTCGTGATAAATACCTGGTTTATATTACGAAGAGTGAGATGAAAGTTCCAATTTAAATTTGATTGTGAAGAGTCAAGCAACTTTTCAATGTACATTGTCCATTGTAAAAGTTTTTGTTTGAAAAATGGTGACACCCATAGCTCCTCCGATACTATGTATGTGCCTGTATGAATCAGCAAAACCACTCAAAGTGCACTGTTACCATGCATAACCATTGTGAGCTTAATGTTTAGAAAGGTATAAATGTATTTTCATTAAAAATATCACTAAGTCCTATCCTGGGGTCTTAACGTTGGGTTCTGGACCGTAAATTTTAATTATTGGTAGATGGGTTATTGTTAATCATAATCATACAAACTCTACCTGTTAAATATCAATGGTCAGAAAGAAAGATTTTCAAATATGTACTAATTTAGGATTAGACAATACACTCGAACATATTAAAGCCCGGCTTTCAGTACTTTCAGTACTTTGATTGATCTTAGTTTCGTATTTCTAGTCCATATCCCATTAACAGTAGTAGTGACACTAAAGTGTCATTTATCAATAAAATATACAAGGCCACCAATTCCCTCCAAATGCACACATAAAATATTCTAGCAATAAAATTACCTATAATATACATTCAAACCTTAGGTTCCTCTATTTTTTCTAATTTTTGACTGGTACTTAATCCGAAACTATCCTTTGCCACCTGACTAAATCTTGTACTAGCTGTCTTATGCAAAGATGTCAGACAATGAACCATGTGGTAACCTAATTATCATCTCATTTTACACAGTGGCCTAAATTGGGGAGAGGAAATTAAAGCCTTAAACCCCATTGATTTAATGGTCATCATAATCTCCTGAGTGAAGAGCACATTTATCTGATTCTTAAAAGTATTTCTAAATTTGAATTTGTGTTATATATATTTGAAAAAAATATACATACATGTATTTGTTGATTATAATTTTAATTGTTTGAGGAAAATGCATTCTGTCTATTGATTGTCTAATTTCTACATTACCAATTCATCAGTTGTATCAATATTTTAAGTTGTTTTTGACTTAATTATGATAAATTTTCTCTACTTGTGGTTTGTTTTGAATTTATTCATGAATTAGTCCTTCATCAATAGAGAGGAAGTGATGTTGTATCATAACATAAATAAAAATTTGCATTCCATTCATTTCTTCCTTTCTTTTTTTTTTTTTTGCTTGGTTATTAAAAGATTTTTTTTATGTATTAGGTCATGAGTGAAAGCAACACGCAAATCACTTGGCCATCAAAATTGAAAATAGGAGCCAAGTCAAAGAAAGGTGAGTCCTGACATTAGTTTTACAATATCAAACATGCCATAAAGTTCAGGGCATAACAGACTTTTGCTACAAAATTTGCATCCTACATTAAAATGATTGAGCTATAGTCACTGACGATCAAAGAATTGTGGTTAGAAGGTTGATAGTCTTATAGCGTAGCAGCAACATCAATAGTAGCTACTTAAAGCTGACATGAATTCTTAAAAACGCAAAATTTGCATCAATGTACGACTTGTTTCATACCAACTATTCCGCCATATTTGTCTTATTGTAACGATATATACCCCAGTGCCCTCGTTACACTTGAGTGAATTTTTGGTTTGGCTATCGACGCGTGCACATCTCCGATAGTAAAGTATTTGGGGAACACATGAATTGATGAAAACATTTTAAAACCAGAACGGATAAAAACAGTCATAACGATAATCATGAATAATTATCGTTTTGAATAACATAAATGCAAGTTTGGAAGAAGAAACATAGTTGTGCGTGTTTTTTAAAAGCATACCAATATATGCACAGTAAACTTGAAATAATACACAGTAAAACTCGTACAAACAATTTGCAATAATCTATCGTAAGAATGGAACAAACCATCACTCCACCAGTGTATTTCCTATGCATGTCCATATGCATTCAAATACAATTGATGCATATCGAGAGAACACGCCGAACACTGTAAACTTATTCATACCTGGAAATAGACCACTGTACCTGTTCGAAGATGTGCACATGCCGAATAATTTACACCTTATATTCCATTTATTGAAATATGCATCACAAAAAGTAATAAACTCCATAAATACTCAACAGTAAGCACGTTGTCACTTCATCGTACAGCCTAGCACTCGAATACGCTTAGTCCGTGCTGATAAGATTTTGGTCGGGGAAAATATCAAAAGTAAAAAAGGGAATTAGTATTTGCGCGACTGGGTAAAAAATAAGAAATCACTAAAAAAAAAGTCTGATTGCTGATTATCTAAAAACTAACTGAGTAATTTGGTGTAAAAAAAAAATGATTTAGAACACGACATGAGAGCATTTAACCAGAACGCA
The DNA here is from genome assembly GCF_033153115.1 of Saccostrea echinata. Lineage (NCBI taxonomy): Eukaryota > Metazoa > Mollusca > Bivalvia > Ostreida > Ostreidae > Saccostrea > Saccostrea echinata. The sequence goes on from NW_026889771.1 coordinate 19,093,786, forward strand.
AATTAACAAATATACACATACGTGGAGCCGGGGGGGGGGGGGGGGATACTCCCTTTTCTCAGAGTGTCTTTCAGGCACGTTGCATCTAAGAAATAATTGACACTTTACCTGAAAAATCTTTGACAAGCAAAAAAAAAAAAAAAAAAAAAATAAATAAATAATAGTAATAATAAAAGTTATAATAATAATAATAAAAAAATAAATAAAAAATATAATATAAAAAAAATCTCCAAAATCCTATTTTGTGGCGGGGAGGGGGGGGGGGGGCAACTTTTTCGAGGATTTGACTATAGTGCAACAAAATGTGGAGGAGATCAGCCTCTGATTGTGTATTTCATACTAAACAGTAAAACATTATGCTCGAAAAAAGGGGGGCATCCCCCACCCACGCATTCGACAGGGATTTTTTTTATTTTAAGACTGGCTGCCCCCCCCCCCCCCCCCTCCCCCCAACTCTAATCCAACATTATTGTACATTGTACTCAAATATTTTTCTGCCGAAAATGATAGTATGAATGGAATCTGTCCCTCCTCTGACTACAGAGTTTTTTTTAAATGCCTGTTTTTCTTCTTCACTTCCCCTAATTTTTAATTGCCTAAAGTTTTTCTTTTGCTTATCAATCATTATACTGCCCCGCTCCCCCTCGCATACACACATTTTGAGAAACGGTGCTACGTGCCTGTTTTATATGCATGTATAGAAAGTCTTTCCATATTGGAGAGTTTCCGCAGGTAGTCTAAAATTTGGTACCTATTCAATTTCTTGTATTTTGAGAAAATCTTAAAAGATAGTTTAAGGATTACTTAACATGCATTCTCTGTAAGCACCAAAAAATCTTGGAAACGACATCTCTCCGATTTTGATGAAATTTGCACCACAGGTGCATCTTGGCACAAAACTAGGAAATATGGTGTTAGAAGTTTCACACGTGCACCCGGTTGCCATGGAGACGGGTCAATTGAATTTGGCCCTTTTTGGCCCTTTTTGACCAAATAAAAACATGAAAATTGAGGAAATGTAAATGCATTTTTGTCTTTATGTAGTAAACTCAAACACAAATCATTGTATCATAAGAAAACATCAACTTTTAAGGTATACAGGGCATATAATCGGTTATTCCAGAATTATTCCCACTCTAAGAAAAAGGTCCTGTAAAATGACATTGTTTCTGAAAATGTGAAAAATGGGAAATTTGGTATTTTTTGAGAACTTTAAGGTTAAATAAAAAAAATTGTCTATGGAAATTTTTCAAATCTTATGTGTGTTTTATACTTCAGAATTAGGAGTGTCACCTCATGAAAAAATTGGAGTGGGATCTCAATTCTATTTTTAGTAACATGTATCTATAAATAGACATATTTCAGAAAAATCTAAAAAATCAAATTTGGGCAGAGTTTAAGATGCCATTGGTAGGTATTTAAGAAATATACTGTAAAAGTCAATATGTTAATGACAGAAACTGGACACCAATAACTACTATGCATATTATTTGAAGGGAGTTCCGTTTTCTATTTATAGCTTCAAATGCCTTAAAGTAGACATGTCTCATAATATGTGTAAAAATGACTATTTTCTATCATTTAGAAGCTCCACTAAAACATAAGTGATAAACATACTGCTATCACCAATATTTCATCAATTAGAACATGGGATAATACAATAACTCACACATTATTGAGGATAGGCTCTCATTTCTATAAATAGTACAAATGTCTAAAATTAGACACATGGGAAATTAATGACGAAATGTGGATTTTTTGCACTAGTTCTCACATTAGAGATGAACAATTTGCATACTAACTGTCATAAACTGTAACTGACATAATGTGACTGACAAGTACAGAAGAGCATTAACTGAAATGCAGAATAATAAGCGGAGGTTTCCATTTCTATTTATAGTAACAATTGTTTAAAAATAGACATTCTGCAAATTATCAAGAAAATGTAGAATTTTGCACTATTTTCTCACATTAGGGATGGACAATTTGCAGACAAACTGCTATTAATTGTTAATAACATAAGGGGAACAACAAGTACAAGAAAGCATTAACTGAAATGCAGAATAATAAGCGGAGGTTTCCATTTCTATTTATAGTAACAAATGTTTAAAAATAGACATACTGCAAATTATTAAAGAAATGTAGAATTTTGCACTGTTTCTCACATTAGGGATGGACAATTTGCAGACTAACTCTTATTTTCTGTTGTTAACATAAGGCGACTGAAAAGAGCGAGACAGCATTAACTGAAATGCAGTACATTCAGTGGAGGTTTCCATTTCTATTTATAGTAACAAATGTTTTAAAAATCATATTATAGACGAAATGTAGAATTTTGCACTATTTCTCACATGAGGGATGGGAAATCTGCAGACTTATTGTTAAAAAGGTTATGTATTCGACAAGAAAAACACAGCATTAACTGAAAAGTAGAATAATCGGTGGAGGTTTCCATTTTTAGCTCTTCTGAGCCAAAGGCTCAAAGAGCTAATGCTATGGCCATTTGTGCGATGTGTGTAAGCTTTATAGAATATGGGCCATAACTCAAGAACCCCTTGGCCAATTATTGTCAAATTTGTTACAGGGTATCCTTGGCCCAACAACTCCCATTTTTACTAAAACTAGGGTTGTGACCCTTAAAAAAGGGGAGATAATTAGGAAAATAGAAACAAAAGTACTGAATGCTAAAAAATCTTCTTCTCAAAAACCACTGGGCAGATTATCACCAACTTACACAAAAGGATAAGGATATGTTGTAGATTAAAATTTGCACGGGAAATCACCCTGGGGCAAAGGGCATGGTCTCAAGGTCTCTTCAAAGTTGACCAAAAATTACATTATATTATAATGTTGATATTTTGTTTATTTTAAGAACTAGGATCATCAAATCTTGTCAGTTGATGCATCTGAGGACCTCATATCATGTTGACTCAAAAGTAAATCACGGTGACCTACTTTTTAAATTTTGCAGCCATTCTTTTTCAAAATGATTTAGAGGCATATTTTGAACAATTTAAGGCCTATGATCATCAAACTTTGTCAGTTGATGTATCTTGGGTCCTCGGAGTACGTTGACTAAAAAGTAGGTCACCTTGACCTACTTTTTGAATTTTATGGCTAATCTTTTTTAAAACAATTAAGGTCATTAATTCGAATACTGAGAGGTTTAGAATCATTAAATCTTGTAAGATGATGCATCTTGGGGCCATAAAACATATTTATTAAAAAGTAGGTCACAGTGACCTACTTTTTGAACTTTGCAGGCATTCGATTTCAAAGCGTTTTAGAGGCATAATTTGGACATTTTAAGGCCTATGATCATAAAACTTTGTAAGTTGATGCATCTTGGGTCCTCGAAAAACGTCAGCTGAAAAGTAGGGCACCATGACCTACTTTTCAATTTATATCACTCTAATTAAATATTTCGGGTACTAATTGGGTTAGCATCATCAAACTTTGTCAGTTGATGCATCTTGGGTCCTCGGAGTAAATTGACTGAAAAGTAAGTTACCGTGACCTACTTTTCAATTTATATGACTATAATTCAATATTTCGGATACTAATGGGCTTAGAATCATCTTGGGTTCTCAGAGTGTTTCATCTAAAATGTAGGTCAAGATGACGATTTGGAATTTCAAGACTTTATCTAAATATACAGGATACTTAGAGGCTTCAAATAGAAATGATAGGTTGTACAGTTTATCAGAAGAGCGATTCAAAGCTCTTGGACCTCTTGTTAATTTTGCCACCAAACACTAAAAATGATACAATGGAAATATATGCATGAAGGACCATACTTAATTTTTTTTAAAGATATTGGTAAATGTTTGTAAATTATTTTTGTTTATTGAATTATTTCAATTAACTGTGACTTATAATTGTACATGTAAGCCAAATGATGTTTATGACAGTCTGCAGATTTTCCATCCATAATGTCTAAAATACTGAGCATCTTCATCTTTCAAAAAATCACAATATGTCTATTTTAGACATATTTCTATAAAAAGACTGGAGAACCCATTCTCAATAATGTGTGAAATATAGTGGAGATTGGTAGAACTGTAAAAAAAAAATTTCTACGAATTTTCTAATTGGTGTAAGATTGTCATTTTTAGCTTTATTGGGACTTACTTTTAATACTGGGTAGCTATTAAATTCAATCCTTATTATTTAATATTCCTTCACCAAGTGTAATTGATTGATTGATTACTGTTTAATGCCAAGGCATTATTATTTTAGCCATATTTCAGCGGGCACTAAGTGTGAAAAAATAACAATTTCTCCTTCAAATTGTACATAATTAAAATGTAACATCAAGCGGATCGATACGTTTTTGACTTAAGTCAGTGTAACCTAGGCAACACAGGTTATATAGTATAAACTTATTTTTTATCCAATCAAATGACGAGTAAAAACCAAAATTAAATTATATACAAGTAGACTACACTGAGATACATCACTCTGCTTATCAGTTTTTGGTTTTGATGAATGGCGTTGAAATGGTGACTAAAATTAAAAATTCCTGTCAAATTCTATCAGGAAGCCTCTTCTACTGCTTTGATCTGATTCCAAGAAGACACATAATCCTGCACATTAGATTTTAGTTTTAGATAACAGTGTTGTCATGGTAACCAAAAAAAATAAAAAAGGAAATTTCGTCAATTCTTTCAAAAGCTACTCCTATTACAGTTTTTGACCAACTGCAATCTTGACACAAAAAGAAGCTAAATAAGGATATATTTTTTTTATTTACTGTCAAGTCCAAGTGCTAGCTACTTTTCTCTTCCTTTGTTAAATAAATACCAGTAGAGCTACAGTCTCGTCAGAGACTTCTGGTTCCTTATATGCTGAGGGGTATGTTTTTGTTGATGTTTATTGCTATAAATAGAAATGGAAACCTCTACTAGTACTGGTAATTCTGCATTTCAATTAATATTGACTAGTTCTTGTAAGTCACAATATGGTTATGACAGAAAATCTGCAAATTTTCCACTTCTTATGTTTGAAATAGTGCAAGAACCTACATTTTCTAAATTATTTGAGATACTGTAAAATCATTAAATTTTGTGGGTGTTTTATGGCATAGAGAGACCCACAAATATATGTCCTCCACGAAATGTAAAATTCAGATATATATCAACCAAGCTTTTCTTCATTCACAAAGAAAATTTCCTTCACCAACTCATTTTTTCTTCAAACCACGAAAAAATAACCCCACGAAAAATAGGTGATCTTACACATGTTTACCCCTTTATCCCGTGGATATCACTCATTGGATTTTTTTTTTTGATATCCCACAGTAATGACGTCACAATGCGTTTAAGCGTGAGAGTGGAGAAGTAAAATGAAGTAGATTCCTATATAAAAACAGTGTAAAACATTGATTGTGATGTATAAAACATAGGATAAAAAGAATCTCCCATGATTTGTGGTTGGATATGAATTCTATCCAACTCGTTGTGAGTTTTTTATCCCCTCGCTAAGGCTCGGGAGTAAAAAAACCACACAACTGGTTGGATAAAAATCATATTCAAGCACAAACCATGGGAGTTCCTATATATACATTACATATATTTTTAGTTTATTGTTACTGTAGTAAAAAATGGTGAGCCCATGCTCATTAATGTGTGAAGTGTTGTATGACCACATGCACTTGAAGATGGCATATTTTGGAGAGCAATGTTATTTTAAATATTTTTGTGAAGGTTGTAATTGGGGGAAATTTTCATTTTTTCTCATATGCTGAGACATATGTATTTTTAAGTATTTGGTGTTATAAATAGAAATGGAAATAATCTCCGCAGATTATTTTGCATTTTAGCTAATGCTCTCTTGTTCTTGTCAGTCACATTAAATTAATAATAGTTAGTCTGCAAATTGAGCATCCCTTATGTTAGAAATAGGGCAAAAATCTATATATATTTCCTTGATTATTTGCACTATGTCTATTTTTAGACATACACGTATGTTGCTATAAATAGAAATCGAAACCTCCGCTGATTATTCTGCATTTCAGTAAATGCTTTCCTGTTCTTGTCATTCACCTTTTGTCAATAACAGTTAATAATAGTTAATCGGCAAAATTTCCATTCCTAGTGTACGAAAATCTATATTCTCTTGATTTTTTGCAATATGTCTATTTTTAGACATGTGTTGCTATAAATAGAAATTGAAACCTCCATTGATTATTCTGCATTTCAGTTAATGCTCTCTTGTACTTGTCGGTCACCTGATGTCAATAACAGTAAATAGCAGTTAGTCTGCAAATTGTCCATCCCTAATGTAAGAAACAGTGCAAAATTCTACATTTCTTCCATAATTATAAAACGTTTGTTACTATAAATAGAAATGGAAACCTCCGCTTATTATTCTGCATTTCAGTTAATGCTTTCTTGTACTTGTTGTTCCCCTTATGTTATTAACAATTAATAGCAGTTTGTCTGCAAATTGTCCATCCCTAATGTGAGAAAATAGTGCAAAATTCTACATTTTCTTGATAATTTGCAGAATGTCTATTTTTAAACAATTGTTACTATAAATAGAAATGGAAACCTCCGCTTATTATTCTGCATTTCAGTTAATGCTTTCCTGTACTTGTCAGTCACATTATGTCAGTTACAGTTAATGACAGTTAGTATGCAAATTGTTCATCTCTAATGTGAGAACTAGTGCAAAAATCTACATTTCGTCGTTAATTTCCCATGTGTCTAATTTTAGACATTTGTACTATTTATAGAAATGAGAGCCTATCCTCAATAATGTGTGAGTTATTGTATTATCCCATGTTCTAATTGATGAAATATTGGTGATAGCAGTATGTTTATCACTTATGTTTTAGTGGAGCTTCTAAATGATAGAAAATAGTCATTTTTACACATATTATGAGACAAGTCTATTTTAAGGCATTTGAAGCTATAAATAGAAAACGGAACTCCCTTCAAATAATATGCATAGTAGTTATTGGTGTCCAGTTTCTGTCATTAACCCTTGTACTGCCAGTGATGCTATAGATAACAGCATCTGTGAGTGCCGAGCTGATAAGGAGCTCCAGCCGCTGACTGTGCCAGGCTGATTTGCTAATTTCTCTCAAATTACACACACTGCAGATTATCTTAATTATCACCTTTTTCTGATCATTTTTGCTGATAACAATCTGTGCAACTTTTTTTCAGAAAGAAACAAAGAACAAGAATGTGAAGAAAACTTTCTGATATATTGCTTTGTTAAAAAGATATAGAGCAAAATAATTCAAATTCTGGTACAAAAAAATTTAAAATACTTATTATTTATTCATTATTAATTATTTCTGTTTCAATTTTCATTTCCATTTTCAATTATTTTCATTACTTCATTATAACTGATGATATTTCTAAATAAATTACCTTCACAAATTGAATAATTCTGTCCATAAAACACATTAAACACAGAGTGGTATAAACAAGAAAAATGCAAACTTTTTATCCTGTGTTAGATCAACAATAATAACTTTTCAAATTCAGTTTCACTTTCAATATTTGATAGTAAACATCAAAGATTGTCTAATTTAGTCTGAGTCACTACTGTCCACATTTTGGTCCTGTAGACGCTGGTGGGCCTGTTTATAGTCCTTTTTCGTGTGATACAGCTTGAAGCAAGGATGTACACACAGTCCAACGTCACAAATCTTGCATTCATATGAAGATCTAACAGTTTTTCTTCCATCTCCAACAGTTTTTCTCTTTCCTGTTGTGGTTGAACACACAGGACAAGTCCTAAGTGGCTTTGACTTCTGTCCTTCCTTTTGCTCAATCTTGGAGATGAAATGGCGACCAGTCAAACGTTCAACATCTCTAGGATTGGCTGCTCCACGAACCACAGTGGGTTGAGGGGTGGTCTCACCAACCAGTGATTTGATGATTTCTCGTCTAAAGATTCGATGCAACACAGGTTTCTTCCGAAGTTTTAAGCAATGCTCCTTGTAAAGCAAGTACGCATTTAGGGTTGCCATCATAAGTAGGTGGAAAAACACCTTTTTCCACCACTTCAGGGTTCTTCGTTTGAAGGCCGGATACGCAATCATTTGGTCACACCTGTCAACAGCTCCCATGTATTTATCATAATCCACTATGCAGCGGGGGCGTTGAATTGGCTGTCCTGTTGTCCTATCAATTCTGCCAGGGACGTCAATGAACTCTGCATTGTGCACTGTGGTACACATGTGTACATCCCTCTTGTCCCTCCATTTTAACAGTTGAAGGGTCCCATTAGTCATGGCCACACTTTCACCCTTTTTGAGTTTAACAGTTTTTAGATCTGCAGGGACTCCCTTTCTGTTGACACGCATGGTTCCACAGGCACCCGTCTGACGCTGAAATAAGTCGTGGAAAAGAATTGGCGATGTGTAATAATTATCCACATAGAGTTTGTGGCCTTTTCCTAGATAGGGATTCATCAGTCTCATCACCAGGTCATATATTTTTCCTTTGTTTGACTGATTTTCCTGGGTACCATAGTACATTTCAAAACGGGAACAGTATCCATTTGCCGAGTCACAGAGCATGAATAGTTTGACTCCAAATTTATCAGGTTTGTCCGGCATATAGACACGGAATGAGAGATTGCCTCTCCAAGCAATCATCCCTTCATCAATAGCAATATTTTCCCCTGGCGAATACAACTCTTCAAATTTCTGGCGAAAGTGATCATAAGCCCTCCGGATTTTAAAAATCGGATCATGTCCATCTTGACCACGGGGCACATGATTGTCATTGTTATTTAGATGGAATAACGACATGATCATAAGAAACCTGTTCTTAGTCATGGTATTTCCAAAAAATGGTGTTCTCAACATTTCATCCTTACTCCAATAATCTTGGATGTCTTGATGTTGAACAAGGCCCATACCAATAACAATAGCTATGAATCTCTTCATGTCGTCAACATCAACATCGGACCATTTCCGGAAACGCGATTGAGGCTTTAGGTTCCTTCCTTGGGGCGAGTTAAAGAAATCTGCCGCATATTTGTTTGTTTCTTGCACCAAAATATCTTCCAGAAACTGTTCTGTGACTATCAGTTTAAAAAAATCGATCATCTCACAGTCATCATCTAAATCAACGTTGATTTTCTTCTCACCTCGGAAGACAGGAGCGTGTACAGTGAGGTTGTCCTGAATCCACGTGTCGACAAACTCGGCTGTTCCTTCATCGTTTTCCAAATCTTCAGGATCAAAGCCAAGAAATTCTTCATCCGAATCTTCAGTGAGAAATATTTCTCTGAAAAGATCTCTATTCTCGGGATCTACTTGGTCTAAAATCACATTTCCTTCTATCACATCATCTACAACCTCCATTTTGTTTTCATATCGTAACAAAGAACTCGTCTCAAGTTTCGTTTTCCAATAATAAAATATTAGTATTTCCCCCAATTAACCAATCAAATACCTAGAAACAAACTTCAATATCTCTATTATTAGAATTTCTATACGGAATGAAGGGATTCCCGAGTTTTCATTGGCTAAAATACGAAATAAAACGTCATGTGTCTAAAGTCGATATATCTACGACCGGCACTGAACGGAAAATATGGCGGACTGCACTATATCGACGACCGGCACTGTGATGGTGTTATCTGGGTCGTCGCTTTATCGCGTACCGGCAGTACAAGGGTTAACATATTGACTTTTACAGTATATTTCTTAAATACCTACCAATGGCATCTTAAACTCTGCCCAAATTTGATTTTTTAGATTTTTCTGAAATATGTCTATTTATAGATACATGTTACTAAAAATAGAATTGAGATCCCACTCCAATTTTTTCATGAGGTGACACTCCTAATTCTGAAGTATAAAACACACATAAGATTTGAAAAATTTCCGTAGACAATTTTTTTTATTTAACTTTAAAGTTCTCAAAAAATACCAAATTTCCCATTTTTCACATTTTCAGAAACAATGTCATTTTACAGGACCTTTTTCTTAGAGTGGGAATAATTCTGGAATAACCGATTATATGCCCTGTATACCTTAAAAGTTGATGTTTTCTTATGATACAATGATTTGTGTTTGAGTTTACTACATAAAGACAAAAATGCATTTACATTTCCTCAATTTTCATGTTTTTATTTGGTCAAAAAGGGCCAAAAATGGCCAAATTCAATTGACCCGTCTCCATGGCAACCGGGTGCACGTGTGAAACTTCTAACACCATATTTCCTAGTTTTGTGCCAAGATGCACCTATGGTGCAAATTTCATCAAAATAGGAGAGATGTCGTTTCCAAGCCCTATAGTAAATTTTTTGGTGCTTACAGAGAATGCATGTTAAAACCTAAACCGCAAGATTATAGATAAATATTGTTTGCATTTTCAATACAAGTACATGTATACTCCCTCTCATGTGTAAGCATCCATACATGTAAGAGTAATAATGCATATAAAATCCGATGTAGTAAAAATCTTGGGAAATGATATAGTCTTTCAAAGGGCAGATCGAGGAATTTTTCTGGGGCAGGGTGGATCAAACCTGCTGAAAAAATTGTCTCCTTTTTTTGACAAGCAAAAACCCTACACACCCAAACGAAAAGGGAACAAAGCAATTTTGAAAACTATATTTCACGGGAATGGAAACATGTGGACCCTTCCCATGTACTTTCCAGAGAAAACAAATTCAGTTTTTTGTTTCTTTATAAGAGCACAGAGGGTTCCTACCAAAAATTTTTTAGACAAGGAAAAAAAAAAAAAATAACCAATATCAAAATAAAAAAAAAACTTGGGGGGGGGGGGACACTGTCAGGGGCACATTGTTTTCCTTTCCTATCAACTTTGACTATTAATTATATAATATTTAAAGAAATAATACACATGCACACAACCATATTTTGATCATTCAGTCACATCACAAAATTTCTTTAAATATCTAAAACGTGTAAATATGTGTAGTTGTTAAAAAAAACTTATGTAATGTAAAAATTAGTACTTTTGCATCGCCTCGTGATATCTTTGGCAATGCGCGCGAAGATTGTTGAATCACACCACTTCACATTTGGGTACACGGTAGAACTATTTCAATTATCAATATTACTTTCACATATACTATTAATGTACTACTTATTCAACTTCAATATATACAAAAACATGTACTCTAGATTATTTTATATACACATAATAATCTCTGTGCTTGTTGGTAATTGTGTCAATCGTGCTTGTGATTTGTGACGCCTAAAAGGGTCATTATTTGAAAATAATCTGTCTATAGAAACAAATTGTTCAGTGTGTGTAAATAAAAGATATATCAGGGTTTTTTTATCTAAAATAGTTGAGGCCAGTTCATTGCAAGTATTTAAATATATTTGATCAAGGAAAGTTCGACCTTTTTCCGACGTTTGTTTAAAATATATTGAAATATGTATTCTACATATTCCATCCCCCCCTTTCATTTTCTTTAAAAGATGTAAGATCCCTAACAAGAATGTATGTTTATGTAATAAATTTGTTGTAATGAAGCCACATTCATGAACATATTTTCTACATGTACCAACAACAGTTAATTCAATTTCTGAAACGTTTTATTTGCGTGACTATATTGTCTAATCAGGCAAATACCAGTGTCATTTCAACCTTCGATATTTTCCCTGACCAAAAATGCTGATCGGCAGGGACCATGTGTGTTCAAGTGCTTCTGACAATTTGTTTACCGTTGAGTTACAAATGGAGTTATTTCTTCTGTGATGCATATTTCAATAAAAGGAAAATAGGAAGTAATTCTTTCGACTTGTGCACATCCCTGTAGCAATAGCTGTATTTCAGGCAGATGAGTACAAAGCGTTCGACGCGTTTTCTCGGCATGCATGCATGCATTACTTCAATGCGTAAGTTGCATAGTATGTGCTTATACCGTGTAGCATGCATAAAGCTCAAAAGTACAGTGTTTTTTTGTTGTTGTTTTGGAAAAAAATGCATGCGGTAGCTTCTTTATTGTTCAAATATACATGTAATGTATATCAACATGCATTTGCCGTTTTGATTTTTATGCATTGCATCAAAATTATTCAAAATTTATATAATCCTTTCCAGTTTTCAGTAAAATTCCTAGTTTTGGTAGGATTGTTAGATTTATTGCATGTTCCAAAACTGCTTTATCGGAGATGTGTACAGGCCTACATGTTTTCGGTCAGTTCATGACGTGTTCTAAAACTTCTGTCGGAGATGTGTACATGCCGACAGCCAGGCTAGAAAATCACTCAAGTGTAAAAAAGGCATCAGGGTTTATATAGCCGGTAAAATAAGTGAGCGCATCTGAAAGAAATATGGCGGAAAAGGGAGTACGGGAATGGAATAAGTCGTACAAGGATGAAAATATCACATTTTTAAGAGTTCATGTCAGCTTTAAAACATAATGCAAAATCTAAACATATTTCATTAGCTCACCTGAGCCGAAAGCTCAAGTGAGCTTTTCTGATCAAAGAGTGGCTGGCGTACGTTTGTCCTCCATCATCTGTCGTCCGTCATCTGTCATCTGTAAACTTTTGAAATTTTCAACTTCTTCTCAAGAACCACTGGGCCAATTTCAACCAAACTTGCCACAAAGCATCCTTAGGTGAAGGGGATTTAAATTTTTCCACAGGAAGAGCCACTCCCTCTTTCAAGATAATTAAGAATTCGTGAAAATTTGGTGGCATCTTTTAAAAGTCTTCTTCTCAAGAACCACTGGGCAAGAAAAGATGAAACTTATATGAAAGCTTCATTACATACTATAAATTCAGATTTGTTCATATCATAACCCCTGGGGTAGGTTGGGGCCACAGCAGGGGGTCAAAGTTTTACATAGGAATATATAAGAAATATCCTTAAAAATCTTCTCCTCGAGAACAGCAAAGCCATGATTAGTCATATTATTATAGAAGTATCTTCAGGTAGTGTAGATTCAAGTTTGTTCCAATCATGACCCCTGGGGATAGGGCAGGGCCACAACAGAGGTCAAAGTTTACCATAGGAATATATAGGAAATATCTTTAAAAATTTTCTTCTCAAGAACAGCAAAGCCATTATTAGTCATATTAATATAGAAGTATCCTCAGGTAGTGTAGATTCAAGTTTGTTCAGATCATGACCCCTGGGGGTTGGGCACAGACACAACAGGGGGCCAAAGTTTTATAAAGGAATATATAGGAAATATCTTTAAAAATCTTCTCAAGAATGTGAAAGCTATAATTATTCATATTAATACAGAAGCATCCTTAGGGAGTGTAGATTCAAGTTTGTTCAAATCATGACCCTATGGAGTAGGGTGGGGCCACATTGTGGGATCAAAGTTTTACATAGGAATATATAGGAAAAAATCTTCTCATTGACAAGAACAGCAATGTCATGATTAATCATATTAATATGAAAGCATCCTCAGGTAGTGTATGTAGATTAAAGTTTGTTGAAATCTTGACCCTGTGAAGGGAGGGAAAGGGGGGGGGGTTAGGGTGAGGCAATAGAGGGTATTTTCTCTTTTTCCTTTTCTTTCTCTCTTTCAGACATCTACATGTACTTGGGCCAAAACTTTAAATGGAATAATTGAAGAAAAGTTTTTTTTATGCCCTGCCCTGAATATGTCCGGGCATATAGAGTTTGTCATGTCCATCTTCTGTCCTCCCATCCTTCTATCCTTCTGTCTTCCATCCTTCCATCTGTCCTTTCACCATGCTTTGCATTTAGCTTAGTTCAAAGCTCAGTTTCAAAGAAACTATTCAAGATATTTTTATCAAACTTCATATGCTGATAGATATTGATAAGTGCTATTCAATTGCATCAACATTTTTGACCTTGACCTCACTTTTTAGGTCACCTGAGTCACTCAGGTGACCTATTGCTATCCGTTTTTGTCCATCGGCGTGAGTCGTGCGATGTGCGTTAACATTTGAACATTTTTAGCTTCTTCTCTGAAACCGCTTAACCAGTTTCAACCAAATTTGGCATATAGCATCTATGGGTGAAGGGGAAAAAAAATTGTGAATTTCATGGTCCCTGCCCCCCTGGGGTCTGAGGGGTGGGGCTAAAACCACCAAAATTAATGCAATCTTTAAAAATCGTCTTCTGTATTCCTGGACATCAAGCAGTCAAACTGTTGGCATGATTGTAATAAGCATTGAGCCCTTTACCAAAATTGTGAAATTCATGGCCCCAGGGTCAGGGGTTCTGGTGCTAGGGAGGGGCTATATAGATCATATAGTGAAAGTGCATTATTCCTTTGAAAATCTTCTTCTCTGCTCCTGGGTATTAAATAAACTAACTAAGTATATAGTTATGAAGAGCAAGAGTGCCTCTTCCAAAATTGTGAAATTCATGGCCTCAGGGTCAGGGGTTCTGGTGTTAGGGTGGGGCTGTATTGTATATATAGCGAAAATGCATTAATTCTTTGAAAATCTTCTTCTCTGCTCCTGGGTATTAATGAAGTAACTAAGTACATGGTTATGATGAGCAAGAGTGCCTCTTCCAAAATTGTGAATTTCATGTCCCCTGGGTCAGGGGTTCTGGTGTTGGGCTGGACTCTATTGATTATATAGTGAAAATGCATTAATTCTTTGAAAATCTTCTTCTCTGCTCCTGGGTATTAATGAAGTAACTAAGTACATGGTTATGATGAGCAAGAGTGCCTCTTCCAAAATTGTGAATTTCATGTCCCCTGGGTCAGGGGTTCTGGTGTTGGGCTGGACTCTATTGATTATATAGTGAAAATGCATTACTTCTTTGAAAATCTTCTTCTCTGCTCCTGGGTATTAACTACAGTAACTAAGTACATAGTTATGATAAGCAAAATTGCCTCTTCCAAAATTGTGAAATTCATGGCCCCAGGGTCAGGGGTTCTGGTGTTAGGGAGGGGCTCTATTGATTATATAGTGAAAATGCATTAATTCATTGAAAGTCTTCTTCTCTGCTCCTGGGTATTAAATAAAGTAACTGAGTACATAGTTAGGATGAGCAAGAGTGCCTCTTTCAAAATTATGAATTTCATGGCCCCAGGGGCAGGGGTTCTGGTGTTAGGGCGGGGCTCTATTGATTATATAGTAAAAATGCCTTAATTCTTTGAAAATCTACTTCTCTGCTCCTGGGTATTATTGAAACAAATTAAATACATAGTTTTGATAAGCAAGGATGCCTCTTCCAAAATTGGGAATTTCGTGGCTCCTGGATCAGGGGTTCTGGTGTTATAGCGGGGCTCTATTGATTTAATGTGAAAATGTTTTAATTCTTTAAAAATCTTTTTCTCTGCACCTGGGTATTATTCAAACAAACTAAGTACATTGTTATGATAAGCAATGATGCCTCTTCCAAAATTGTGAAATTCATGGCCCCGGGGACAGGAGTTCTGGTGCTAGGGCGGGGCTATATAGATCCTGTAGTGAAGGTGAATTATTTCTTTGAAAATCTTCTTCTCTGCCCCTGGGTATTGTTTAAACAATTTAAGTACATTGTTATGATAGGCAAGGATGCCTCTTCCAAAATTGTGAATTTTATGACCCCACAGTTAAGGGTTCTGGTGAGGGGGAGGGGGGAGGCTTCTATTGATTATAAAGTGAAAAAGCAAAATTTATTTGAAAATTTCTGCTTCTGGTTAAAAAAGCAATGAAGCTAAGTGTATAGTTATGATGAGCAAGAGTGCTTCTTCCAGAGTAGTGAATTTCATGACCCCTGGGTCAGATGTGCTGGTGTGAGGGTGAGGCTCTTGATAATATAGTAAAAATGCATTAATTCTATTAAATAATCCTGTTTGCTCCCTGATGTTAAGCAGATAAACAAAGTGATATAGTTATAATGAGCAAACTTATGGTCCCAGGGTCAGAAGCTCTGGTGTTGGAGGGGGGGGGGGCTCTATTGATAATATAGTGAATCTGTAGTAAAAATGCATTATTTCTTTAAAAATCTTCTCCGCACCTGGGCATATCAGAGGCCAAAAGAGTAAAAGTTTTAATAAGGAAGATTATTTTTACCAGATTTTTGAACATCTGGACCATTTGGTTAAGTGTTCTGGTCCTGGCCAGGGCTCTATTATTTTGTATTCTACTGAGAGGAGTTATTCCCCTTTGCCATTTACTTTTGATAATTTATCACTGTAAATAATGTACTTGAAAGGTAAATAGAATAAGATAATTATGCAAAAACTTTTGTTGTATAATACAAAAAGTACTTTCATAGTTTTAATGATCAGATAGACTTGTAAGTAGTAGATAAATAAAAATGAGACAAAAATAACTTGTCTTATTAAATGTTCATCTAGGACCAAGAGAGGCCAATGTAAGAAATTTCAACAAAGGATTAAAATAGTACAGAAGCATTGATAATTTGTTAATATACTGTATGGTGATAGTGATAAATGGGGATCAGATTTATAGAACATAATTTATAAACTGTCAATGAATATTAAGACCAATTATTTTGTTGATCATGATCACCCTATTTTTCTTGCTTTTTGGCTTTCAGTTCATATTATACTCTATGCATCCTTTAAATTGTTGTATCATACTCAGGTGACCGTTAAGGCCCTTGGGCCTCTTGTTACCAGAATTTTGAACACCTGGACCATTTAGTCAAGTGTTCTGGTCCTGGCCAGGGCTCTATAAACTTGTATTCTGCTGAGCAAAGTTATTGCCCTTTGCCATTCATCTTTGATAATTAATCACTGTAAACAATGTATTTGAAAGGTTAATAGAATATGAGAATTATGCAAGAATATTTATCGTATAATACAAAAAGTACTTTCATAGTTTTAATGATCATGTAGACCTGTAAATAATAGATGAATAAAAATGAGACAAAAATAATTTATCTTTTTAAATGTTCTTCAAAGGCCAAGAGAGGCTAATGTGAGAAGTAATAATATGGGGTTAAAAAATAGACATTTTGTTAATAGTCTGCATGGTAATAGTGATAAATGGGGGACAGATAGATACTACATGTAGACCAATTATTTTGTTGATGCTAATCATACTAGTCTATTTTTCTTGCTTTTGAGGAAACAAAGCTTCATTTATCAGATTATGGATCCTCTAAATTGTATTGTACTCAGGTGACCGTTAAGGCCCTTTGGCCTCTTGTCTTGAATTAGTGTTTAGCTCAGTTTTAAATAAACCATTCAGGATAGTGTTATCAAACTTCTTATGCTGATACATACTGATGTTAGCTTTTCAACTGCATCAACATTTTTTGACCTTGCACTTTTCTTTGACTTGAGCTCACTTTTCTTAAATTAGTGTTTAGCTTAGTTTTAGATAAACAATTCAAGATATTTTTATCATACTTCATATGCTTATAAATACTAGGGCTGGGATGATACAACTTTTTCTATATCAATAGGTATCATGATAATTGAGACATGATACAATATGTATCACCATATGTTGAATTGCATGGTTATAAGATTTTTTTGGATGGAAATGAACAAAACATTTCTTCACAAATAAGAATAATTTATTCAAAGAATTTGTATATCTGTTGTAAAACAAAATTATTTTACACAGGTGGTGTTAATTATTATGTATTTCATATTTATATTTATATTTAGCATATTTATTTTATATATTAAACCCAAAATGTTGAGCAAACAAAGAAAAGCATGTCAGAAAATTTTGGGGGGGGGGGGGGGGGGGGCGATATTTCGATATTTCTTCATACGTATCAATATGCTTATCATCCTCACATAGAATCAATATTATCGATATCTCGCTATATCGTCCCAGCCCTAATACGTACTGATGAGAGCTATCAACTGCATCAGCATTTTTTGACCTTGGCTTTTCATTTGACCTTGTCTTCAATTTTCTTAAATTAGTGTTCAGCTCAGTTTTGAATAAATCATTCAAGATATAGTATGTTGATATGTATTAGGGAGAGCTATTCAACTGCATCAAAAAACTTTTGTTCTTGCATTTTCTTGTGACCTTAACCTCACTTTCCTTTATTTTTCATATTGTTTACTTTTAAAGAAACCATTTTAAGATATTTTTATGTAAGCTTATGCACTGATACATGATTTGATGAGAATTTATCATTTATATCCAATATTTTAGATTTCAATTTCAATTTTAAAGAAACTATTCAAGATATTCTCATCAAACTTCATACACTAATACAAATTTTCGCATTGCAGTACTAAAATATATTTGGCGGGACATTCATGTCCTATGGACATATTTCTAGTTTAATTGATCAACCTTTTAGGATTTTATAGTGTGTAATTCATACTGCAGCTAAAATGACATATCTCCCAGATATGTGAAAAAATAAGTTTACATTCATGGCTTTGATCTACATCTTATTACAAAAGGACACAGCCAGAAATCTTTTTTTATGGTTTGTTACAAATGTCACATGGAACACCTATAAGAAAAAAAATTCTGAAACCTTATTGCACATCTACAGGACACCACCAATAATCTTCAAAAAGATGATTAGGATACTGGGTAAAATGTAAGAGGAATTCTGGGAACCATGGTGTTTTTGTATAGAAAATATGTCATTTTTTGACCCCTGTTTGACCCCCAAGGTGAAAATGAAAATGCCGAAACCTTATTGCACATCAACAGAACACCACCAATCATTTTCCAAAAGATGATTAGGCTACTTCGTAAAATGTTAGAGGAGTTCTGGGAACCAGGGGCTTTTTGCATAAAAAACATCATTTTTCAACCCCCATTTGACCCCCAGAGTGAAAATGAAAATCCCTTAACCTATAGCACATCTACAGGACACCACCAACCATCTCCCAAAAGATGATTAGGCTACTGTGTAAAATGTAAGAAGAGTTCTGGGAACCAGAGGCTTTTTGTATTAAAAAAACGTCATTTTTATCTCTTCTGAGCCAAAGGCTCAAGGAGCTAATTCTATGGCCATTTGTGCGGTGTGCGTAAACTTTTTAGAATATGGGCCATAACTCAAGAACCCCTTAGCCAATTATTGTCAAATTTGTCACAGGGTATCATTGGCCCAAGGGCTCCTGTTTATACTAAAACTAGGGTTTTCACCCTTAAACAGGGGGAAATAATTAAGAAAATAGAAACAAAAGTACTGGTTGCTAAAAAATCTTCTTCTCAAGAACCACTGGGCAGATTATCACCAAACTTACACAAAAGGATGAGGATATGTTGTAGATTAAAAATTGTTCAAGGCATCACCTTGGGGCAAAGGGCGTGGTCTCAGGGTCAGTTCAAATTGACCAAAAATTACATTTTCTGAAAATGTTGATATTTTGCTTATTATAAGGACTAGGATCATCAAATCTTGTGAGTTTATGCATCTAAGGACCTCATATCATGTTGACTCAAAAAAAGGTCACAGTGACCTACTTTTTATATTTTGCGGCCATTCTTTTTCAAAATGATTTAGAGGCATATTTTGAACAGTTTAAGGCCTATGATCATCAAACTTTGTCAGTTGATGTATCTTGGGTCTACGGAGAAGGTCACCTTGACCTACTTTTTGAATTTTGTGGCTAATCTTTTTCAAAACAATTAAGGTCATTAATTCGAATACAAAGAGGTTTAGAATCATTAAATCTTGTAAGATGATGCATCTTGGGGTCATAAAACATATTTATTAAAAAGTAGGTCACAGTGACCTACTTTTTGAACTTTGCAGGCATTTGATTTCAAAGCGTTTTAGAGGCATAATTTGGTCATTTGAAGTCCTATGATAATAAAACTCTGTAAGTTGATGCATCTTGGGTCCTCAAAAAATATCAACTGAAAAGAAGGTCACTGTGACCTACTAATCAATTTATATGACTATAATTAAATATTTCAGGTATTAATTGGCTTAGAATCATCAAACTTTGTCAGTTGATGCATCTTTGGTCCTCAGAGTAGGTCGACTGAAAAGTAGGTCACCGTGAATCACTTTTGAAAATTTATGGCTTTAATTGAATATTTCAGGTACTAATTGGCTTAGAATCATCAAACTTTGTCAGTTGATGGATCTTGGGTCTTCGGAGTAGGTCGAATGAAAAGTAGGTCACCATGACCTACTTTTGAAAATTTATGGCTTTAATTAAATATTTCAGGTACTAATCGGCTTAGAATCATCAAACTTTGTCAGTTGATGCATTTTGGGTCCGCAGAGTTAGTTGACTGAAGAAGAGGTCACTGTGACCTATTTTTGAAATTCTATGGCTTTATTTAAATATACAGTGGCTTCCATTTTATCGGATAGCAGTTTAACGAATATTTCGGCTATTTCAATATAATATCAGCACAAAACCATTTCTTATATATTTATTAATAATTTCACCTGATATTCTGATGAGAAAATATTGGAGTTTCGTTTTATCCGATGCAAAAATTTGGACTATCATAGTGTTTATTGATAATCAGCACCTTGTTCACACCTCCAACTTCGTATGTGAAGCCTTTGTTTACACAGTTTGACACCAATTACCTTGACTGGCTTGAGTACGACAATGAGGGGATTAGTTACGCTGGACGCACACAGGCACCTTACCTGTGTCAATAGTGGGCATAGTAAATAGATATGTTTTGATTACAGTTGTGGTGATCAGCTTGGGTTCAATGATGCACTTGTTAATTATGACAATTATTTGCAATTTTCTCGGCGTGAAATTTTAATTATTGAACTGATTAGCTTGTTTATGACAATTTGCTTGGATAATGAAATAAGCCTATTCAATCGTTTAACTTGGTCAATTGGCTTAATATTTATTCACTTTTCAGTGCAAAATTTATGGTAAAAATCACAAATGGTCCATTCTATAAATATACGTCTCAAATTTATACCATCTTTCTCCACATGGCTCTCAAAATCTCTCTTCAGCAGACAAGTACAAGACTGGTAAACTTGCACACAGTATAAAATATGTAACCGTATTAAAGAAACAAATCAAAATGAAACAATTACATATATTTAATATTTTTATTTTTAATTTACAATCTATCCTGGGAAAAATAGTTTACGGTTATTAGTCAAGCATTTAGTCTACTTCCGTTTCCAAGATGGCGACCTTCGAAGAAGGAATGTAAACATGTGCTGAAAAAAGATGGCAATAACTATCAAAGAATATATTTTGAAAAAAATTTTCATATTAAATTCATAGGTAAGTGAAATAAATTATTTTTAGTAAAGTCTTTAAGTAAACATGTCAAAAGAAAACGAAAGTGCAAGCTTGAAATTTGCTACGATGTATTATCAATACATGTAGCTCTATACATCTATCTTTGGACTCGGTATGGAGCAATCAGCTATTCTAATATTCGGCTATTCGGATAAAACTAGGCTGACAACTTGACTATTCGATAAAACGGGAACCACTGTTTCAGGTACTTATTGGCTTAGAATCATCAAACTTTGTCAGTTGATGCATCTTGGGTCCTCAAAGTATGTCATCTGAAAAGTAGGTCACTGTGACCTACTTTTGAAATTTTATGGTTATAATTTTAAAAATATTTTAGGTATTAATTGGCTTAGAATCATCAAACTTAGTTGATGCATCTTGGGTCCTCAGAGAATGACAAGTGATAAGTAGGTCACCATGACCAACTCTTAGGTACTAATTGGATTAGAATCATCATTGGGTTCTCAGAGTGTCTCATCTAAAATGGAGGTCATGATGACCTACCTTTGGAATTTCAAGGGTTTATCTAAATATATAGGAGACTTAGAGGTTTCAAATAGAAGTGAAAGGTTGAACAGTTTATCAGAAGAGTGATTCAAGGCCCTTGGGTCTCTTGTTTCACCCCCATTTGACCCCCAGGGTGAAAATGAAAATTCAGAAACCTTATTGCACATCTACAGGCCACCACCAACCATCTCCCAAAAGATGATTAGGCTACTGTGTAAAATTTAAGAGGAGTTTGAGGAAGAAGAAAGTGTGACTGACGGACGGACGGACATGAGTAACAACAATATACCAGAACTTTTTCTAGAAAGTGCGGGTATAATTAGGGACAATTTATTCATTTTCTTCCTCACGGAATTACTATGACAGCATTTTCAAGACAGATTGTTTATTTCCAAAATCTGCCAAGCACACTCCTTCATAGTCAAATAATCTGCCCCTTACAGTCTATATTGTATGTTTAGATCTTTATGCAATGATGACACTGGACATTATTTGGTCCATGAACCTGCATGTGCTGTTTCAACCCTATATTTAGCTCACCTGAGCTGAAAGCTCAAGTGAGCTTTTCTGATCATATTTTGTCTGTAGTCCATCTGTCTGTCTGTCTGTCTGTCCATCTGTAAACTTTTCACTTTTCCAACTTCTTCTCCAGACCCACTGGGCCAATTTTAACCAAACTTGCCACAAAGCATCCTTGGGTAAAGGGGATTCAAGTTTGTTCAAATGAAGGGCCATACCTTCATTCAAGATAGATACGGTCCACCCGTTTTTGATTCTAAATTCTGTTTTTAAGCAATGAAACGTTGTTGGATGGTTACTCCATCGAATTCAAAAGTGTAATACAACAAAATTGACAATTTACTTACCTCCATTCCTCATGAATATAGCAAGTAATTACTACTACATCACCGGAAGTCATAGCAGTAATCACAGTTTCATTATTACTCAATTAATAGTAATCATCCCCCTGCCCATGCTTGTCAGGGGATGATTTATAGAACACTAATCCCAATCTATTAAAAATTTTATTTCTATTTAAATCTCCTTCTTCAGAAAAATGCATGGTTGAGTTAAAATTTTGATGAAAAATATTAAAGTGGTTATTTTTTTATATCTAAAACTGGTTCAAAGTTATAAGGAAGGTTAGAGTTTATAAAAGAGACACAGATACACACACACACACAAAACCAAAACAGATAGTCAAAGAGGACAAAAACAATATTCCCCAGATCTTTGATCTTGGGGAATAATAAATATTAAAAACTTTAACATTTTGATTTAAATTTCAGATCCTCATATAAAAATCATTGGATTGCCTGAAGATGTAAAAAAAGCCAAGGAGCAAATCTTATCCATACTAGATACTAAAGTAAGTATGTTTTAAATTTTCATACCCTCATTATGAAATGGAAGGGGCATATAGTGATTCCCTTTTCCATCCATCAATCCATCATATATTTCCACACTGTTTTGTTGCTGATGAACTAATTTTAGCTTACCTAAAGCAGAGGCTAAATTGAGCTTTTCTGATAAAGGAGTGTCTAGCATCCTGTCTATCAGGAGTTGTCCATAAACTTTTCATATTTTTGACTTCTTCTCCAGTACCACTGGGCCAAATTCAATTATACTTGCCATAAAGCACCCTTGGATAAAAGAGATTCAAGTTTGTTAATTGAAGAGGACACATCCTCTTTCAAGGGTAGATAAATAATGGTAAAAACTTGGTGACAGTTTTTAAAAAAATCTTCTCTGAGAACTCACTGGGTCAGAAAAGATGATACTCATGGGAAACTTCCTAACATATAGGTTCAATTCATTCCCAGGTATAGGGTAAGGCCACAATGAGGGATCTAAGATTAACCTGAAAGATGCATCTTTGGAAATCTTCTTCTCAAGAACACCAATGCCATTTTCAGTGGTATTAATATGTAAGTACTCTCAGGATGTCAGATTTTGTGTTTAAAAAAAATGGAAGGGGGGGGGGGGTTTAAATTTTTGGCCCATAGTTGGAAATTGTTGAATTGTTGTCAATAAATATAATAAGGTCACCTGAGTCACTCGTGCAACCTTTTCCTATCTGTTTTAGCTCATCTGAGCTGAAGGCTTAAGTGAGCTTTTCTATTATCACATTTTTTCAGGGGTCTTTTTGTCTGTTGATCTGTACTTTTCACATTTTTGACTTCTTCTTAAGAACCACTGGGTCAGTTTCAACCAAACTTGACACAAAGTATCCTTGGCTGAAGGAGATTGAGGTTTTTTTCAAATGAAGGACCACCCTTCTTCCAAGGGGAGATAATTAAGAATTAGTGAAAAATTATTGGTGTCTTTTAAAAATCCTCTCAGGAATCACAAAACATGACCCCAGGAGTAGGGTGGGGCCTGAATGGGCAATCACAGTTTTAGAGAAATAAAAGGAAAATTCTTCTCAAGAACAACAAATCCATAATAAGTCTTTTAAAACAGAAGCATTCTCAGGTAGTGTTGACTCAAATACAGTGCGGTCTCGTTATTACAATGTTCATTTTTGTCACGGGAAAATATTGTAATACCAAGGGCAACGTAAAAAAGGTTTCCCAATAAAATCCATTAAAACATCATTTTGAAAGCTTGTTATTTTTGTGGGAGGTGTATTTTTGCCCTTTTGTTCCCTTCTTCTGTTCCAATTCTTAATTAAAATGCTTTACACATATATAATTTATTAAAAACTTATCTTGAATAGATATCTTCATGATGATATTTCTTCTATATCCTTCATTTTAAAAGAAATATGCATATTTTTAATAAAAAATTCGGCGATCTTCATTTATCTACCGCCATTTCCTTTTACTTTTGTTTCTGACTCTTTAGATAATGTTTTCATAAAAATTTCAATAAGCCGTATTCATATTCAGTTCATAGTCGTTACTACATAAACAACAACATTTTTTAGGTCACCTGAATCACTCAGGTGACCTATTGCTATCCGTTCTTATCTGTTGTTGTGCGTTGTGCAATGTGCATTGACATTTAAACATTTTTATCTTCTTCTCTGAAACAGCTTAACCAATTTCAACCAAATTTGGCATATAGCATTTATGGGTGAAGGGGAACAAAAATTGTGAATTTCATGGTCCCTGCCCCCCTGGGGCCTGAGTGGTGGGGCTAAAACCACCAAAATTAATGCAATCTTTAAAAATCTTCTTCTTCACTCCTGGACATCAAGCAGTCAAACTGTTGGCATGATTGTAATAAGCATTGAGCCCTCTACCAAAATTGTGAAATTCATGGCCCCAGGGTCAGGGGTTCTGGTGCTAGGGCGGGCAAGTGTTTAGTTGAGCAAGAGTGCTTCTTCCTTCCAGAATTGTGAGTTCATGGCTCCTGGGTCAGATGTTCTGGTGTAAGGGTGGGGCTTTATTTATTTAATAATATAGTGAAAATGCATTTCTTTGAAAATCTTCTATGCTTCTGGGCATATTCAAGGCAAACAGAGTAAAAGTTTTAATATGCAAGGGTATTTTCACTAGAATTTTGAACACCTGGACCATTTAGTCAAGTGTTCTCATCCTGGCCAGGGCTCTATTAACTTGTATTCTGCTGAGCAAAGTTATTCCCCTTTGCCATTCACCTTCGATTATAATCACTGTAAATAATGCATTTGAAAGGTTAATAGAATACAAGAATTATGCAAGAATATTTATTGTATAATACAAAAAGTACTTTCATAGTTTTAATGATCATGAAGACTTGTACATAATAGATGAATAAAAATGAGACAAAAATAATTAATCTTTTTAAATGTTCTTCAAAGGCCAAGAGAGGCCAATGTGAGAAGTATTAATATGGGGTTAAAAAATAGACATTTTGTTAATAGTCTGCATTGTAATAGTGATAAATGGGGGACAGATAGATACTAGACCAATATTTTGTTGATGCTAATCACACTATTTTTCTTGCTTTTGGGCACAAAGCTTCATTTATCAGTTTATGGATCCTTTAAATTGTTGTATTATACTCAGGTGACCGTTAAGGCCATTGGGCCTCTTGTTTATTTTAATTAATGTGAGAAATTTGACAACACACAAGCAGTATGTCAAAATAAATTTGATTTTTTAAATTACTGAACAGAGTTCAATGAGCAGTTCAGCAATTATTGATTTGAATTTCTGCTGACACCTGCGGGGTACTCTATGTGTACTTAAAAAAGCGGGCTTCATATTTTAGCGGCTTTGGCACAGACAACGATGCGCTAATGCATGAATACAGCTAAAAAAATCATTTATATATGCAAAGCACTGAAAGGACATGTATAGCGCTAATTCATGATTACGCCAACAACACCATACCATGTGAATGTGCTAAATTTTGAATATGCCAACATTTTGTACACGTACAGTAGTCCAAGCCACAATCCAAGCTGTTAAAACTTAAGTGAAGGTCAAATTTGGCCCAAATTATGTTTGATACCCAAACTGTCCATTACCGCAGTTTAACTGCAAATGAAACTAGTATTAATTGTAACAGGGACCGTTACAGATGTTCCCCAAACGCTCCCTAACTTCCTTTTGGTGTCTTATTCCCTGTAAGCTTCATTAAATAAGGCAATAAAGTATATTGGCGCGCACGTGCATGCATGTCCATGGCCCTATTACTGCTCCTGGGTATTAAATAAAGTAACTAAGTACATAGTTATGATGAGCAAGAGTGCCTCTTCCAAAATTTTGAATTTCATGGCCCCAGGGTCAGGGGTTCTGGTGTTAGGGCGGGGCTCTATTGATTATATAGTGAAGATGCAATAATTCTTTGAAAATCTTCTTCTTTGCTCCTGGATATTAAATAAACTAAGTACATAGTTATGATGAGCATGGTTGCCTCCTCAGAAATTATGAATTTCATGGCCCCTGGGTCAGAGGTTCTGGTGTTAGGGAGGGGCTCTATTGATTATATAGGGGAAAGGCATGATTTCTTTCAAAATCATCTTCTCTGCTCCTGGGTATTTTTCAAACAAAGGAAGTGCATGGTTATGATAAGGAAGAATGCCTCTTCAAAATTGTAAAACCCATGGCCCCTGGGTCAGAGGTTCTGGTGAGGGGGGGGGGAGGGGGAGAGCTCTATTGATTATATAGTAATAATGCATAATTTCTTTCAAAATATTTTTTCTGCTACTGGTTATAAAGTAAAGAAACAAGTGTATAGTTATGATGAGAAAGGGTGCTTCTTCCAGAATTGTGAGTTCGTGGCCAGTGGGTCAGATGTTCTGGTGTAAGGATGGGGCTTTATTTATTTAATAATATGGTGAAAATGCATTTCTTTGAAAATCTTCTATGCTTCTGGGGATGTTCAAGGCAAACAGAGTAAAAGTTTTAATATGCAAGGGTATTTTTACAAGAATTTTGAACACCTGGACCATTTAGTCAAGTGTTCTGGTCCTGTTGACGGCTCCATTAACTTGTATTCTGCTGAGCAAAGTTATTCCCCTTTGCCATTTACCTTTGATAATTAATCAATGTAAATAATGTATTTGAAAGGTTAATAGATTACAAGAATTATGCAAGAATATTTATTGTATAATACAAAAAGTACTTTCATAGTTTTAATGACTTGTAAATAATAGATGAATAAAAATGAGACAAAAATAACTTATCAATTTAAATGTTCTTCAAAGGCCAAGAGAGGCCATTGTGAGAAGTAATAATATGGGGTTAAATAATAGACATTTTGTTAATAGTCTGCATGGTAATAGTGATAAATGGGGGGGGGGGGATAGATACTAGACCAATTATTTTGTTGATTCTAATCATACTAATTTTCTTGCTTCTTGGCAACAAAGCTTCATGTATCAGTTTATGGATCCTCTAAATTGTTGTATTGTACTCAGGTGACTGTTAAGGCCCTTGGGCCTCTTGTTTAAGAAATGGTTTTGTGCTTTGAATTTACAACGTAATAAGCATTCTATCTTATAAAACCGTCACCCTAATAACGAGACCACACTGTATGTTCAAATCATGACTCCCAAGATTAGAGATGTGCCACAACAGGGACTTAAAGATATACAATGGTATATGTAGGAAAAATTAAAAAAGAAAAATCTTGTTCTTATTAATATAAGAACAGCAAAGCCATAAAAAGTCATATTAATACAGAAGCATCCTCAGGAAGTGTAGATTCAAATTCGTTCAATCATGTCCCCAAGGGCCACAATATAAGATCAATTGTATAGGAAAAAAATCTTTAAAAATCTTTCAATCCCATGATTTTTCAAAGAAATAAGGACAATCCTCATGTCCCATGAACAGGATGGGGTACAATGGGTGATCAATTTTACATGGGAATATCTAGGAAAAAGAATCTGTTGATGAAGAGGCAAGAAGGACCATAGTTATTCAGGTGAGCATTGTGCCCCATGGGCCTCTTGTTACTTTCTGCTCATTAAAATCAATGTCAGATTCAAAAAGTGAATGAATAAATTTGCCTCTTTGGCCTGTTAATAAGGCTTCACTGTCATATGAGATAATTTTAATAATGACAAATTGTCTAAGGGGTACGTATAAAGCTCTCAAAAATTGAAACACAACAGAAACATCCAATGTAGTAGAAGATCAAGGTATAGAAGGTTTCTGATTGAATACACCACTAAGGAATTTTTGAAGTAATGGATCTGCACTTAAGCTTGTTAATAAGGCTTCACTGTCATATGAGAAAATTTTAATAATGACAAATTGTCTAAGGGGTACGTATAAAGCTCTCAAAAATTGAAACACAACAGAAACATCCAATGTAGTAGAAGATCAAGGTATAGAAGGTTTCTGATTGAATACACCACTAAGGAATTTTTGAAGTAATGGATCTGCACTTAAGCTTTTACAACATGTACTACCTGCACTAAAACTAGAAATGTTATATCTGCTAACAAGGTCATTATAATGACCATAGAATTAACCAAATGCCGACTTTAAAGGAGAATGTTGAAATCCCTGTAGCATCAACTTATCTGTCAGTAGCCAACCTTGGTTCAAATGTATCTCCCTGTAAACGAGAAGTATAAGTATTTTTATGTTCCCCAAACGAAGTTTGGGAACATATTGTTTTTACTCTGTTTCTTATTAAGTCTTCCATTCACAACGGAAGACTTATAGTGTTTGTATTGTTTCTTTTTATTAAGTCTTCCGTTCACAACGGAAGACTTATAGTGATTGTATTGTTTCTATTTATTATTAAGTCTTCCGTTCACAACGGAAGACTTATAGTGTTTGTATTGTTTCTTTTTATTATTATTATTATTATTATTATTATTATTCCTCCCAAATTTTGTGAGCGCGATTACTCAGAGATGGCTGGATAGATTTTCACAATTTTGTTCAAGATAATAGGTTAATATGTGAAGTTTATATAAAATTCCGTTTTTTGAAAAATTCACTTCCGGTCCTACGTTATGGCCGAATTTTAAATTTTAAAATGGACTTTTGTCCGGCGTTTTTCTCGGAAACGGTTTGAGGTAAAGATGCGAAATTTACAGGAGTATTAGATCATGACATTCTCTTTGTTTCGAAGTTGTTTTCGTGTGTTTCCGGTACTTCCTGTCCGAACCGGAAGTAAATTTGTGTTTCGGTAAATTTTTAACTTTTTTGTTTTTTAATATTTTTTCAAGATATTATTATGTATAACAGAAGTTATTCTACAAATACTAGATATATAATTTGTTTTGAAATCAGATTCCACATTTTGTAGATTTTTGGTACCGTCATTTTCCCTATTTACCTAGTGGGCAAAGAAAGATAACTCTGACTTGTAAGTGAGAATAGAACTTTCGAGATAAAGGTGGAAATAGTATCGATGACGTTAGAAACATATACACTCTCCATATCAACATATTTAGACGTTCCATATTCACTCTTCTAAATGTAAGAGTACATTAGTAACCGCTTCCAGTGCATGTATAGTTTAAAGTTACCAGTGTAGTGTAAGTCTGTATTGACAGTTAATTGATTTACACATGTATATATCTAAAAAAAAAAATACTATATATGCTAGGTAGCTAATTCAAGTAAATATATTATAAGCACTGAATATACATTTATAGTGATGGACAGGCATGCAGTTTTATTTATCCCGTATAGTAGTAAGTTCAGAATATTTATAAGGTAGTTACTAAGCCTTCTATAATCAGACGATTTTATTATTCTCTATTAATTGAATGCGAATTTATCCCGATTTCCGAGTATTATTTTCAATATTAAAAAATATTACATACACTCGAAAAGGAACTGAGCGATAGAAAATCGTAATACAGTACTGTTTTAAAGCCTTTGGAAATAAATTGATATCTGCCACTTAAAAGAAAGAAAATCAATTTATAGATTAGATTTGTTTATTACATGTATATTTGATAAAAAGTTTAATTATTTATGACACATGATCTATACTCTATATACCCAAGGAGTTATAAAAGATGTGAAAAGGCGATTCTTGGATTCTTGTTAAATACTCAAAGACTTAAAAAAAATATGTGAAAACGCGATTCTGTGTGAAATAATGCTACGCTATATGTTTCTTTTGAAAAAAAAAACCATGATAAAAAAATTGCACAGGTCTGTTGATATGTGGGATAAGTATACCTGAATGAGCACAATTTTATGCAATGATATATAATTATATACATGCAACTGACGTCCCTACTTTTCCTTATAATTCATAAAACATAAAACTATCTAATTCCTTTGACCCCCCCCCCCCCCCCCCCGTCTTGATTAATATTTGGAGACGTTCGTGCAGCTAGGCATTTGAATTATATATTCGTTTTAGATTTAAATCTGGAACGTGGTTATAATTACCATTTACATGTCATGTGTACAGAATTTCATATTCTATAATGGTACATTTGTCATTATGATACTGAAATGTTCAATTTACATGTCTGTGTGTGTGTGTGAGAGAAAGAGAGAGAGAGAGAGATTCCCTCTTAATCCCGATCCTCCTATCCATTTACATAGACCCAAATACATTTCTATATCAGTCACACCCATTCTTTAATTAAATGTTTTCTGATTTCACAGTCAGTCATGGTCACATCCTGTATATTTTTCTGCTTAAAAAGTATCGCACGAAGTGCACTTGTGTTGACCTGTCAATCAAACTCACTTGACGCTCTATGCAGTGCAATAAAGTAGCCTGAGTTCGAAATGATCTTGAAGTATGATCTTTAAGTAAATCTGATGCAACAAACTTGTGAAAATATAAAATAAAATAAAAAATAAAACATCTCGGTATTATGAACTTCGATTGTGGGACGTGGAGACCGGTCCTTTGAGATCGCATAAATCGAGGTCCCGTGTCGCAGAAGGCGCTGGCACAAAAAAGATTCCTCACTGCTCAATGGCGAAAAGTGCCAAAGTATAGGACAAAAATTTTAAATCTCCACCGGCGAGTAGTGGCGTCTCCATGTGTGTGAAAAATTCTCGAGAGGGACGTTAAACAACATATGATCAATCAATCAATCGATTGCTGAATAATTACTGTAACTGAATAATCTTTCTTATAGGTATGCTTTCAAATCTTGATATTATAACTTTACAAAACTCAGTGACTTTACGTTTAATGTGATACTAACTTAATTCATTATATTTTTTTTATAACACCATCACAATTATGCCAGAACGTATACACAGTGAAGTTTATGATAGTAGGGTGTTTGTTCGTCTGTTTGTTTGTCTTAGAAATGATTGCAAACATTTTTTTTAATTGCTAATTATCCTTGCTCTATGATATTCGTATATCTCTTATAGGTGCCAAACGCAGTATACGAGATTGATCATGAAAATCAAAGTACCTTAAGTACTGAAAGGACTTTTTTCCAGTTATTTTTTTCTTTCACAGTAAATATGATATGTATGTTTTTTACACAGAAAAAAGCAAATTCTTACAGATTTAGAAGAACGGAAGACTTTTTTGTTGCCATGGCAACAAGAGTCTAGTTATTATTATTATTATTCCTCCCAAAATTTGTGAGCTCGATTACTCAGAGATGGTTGGATAGATTTTCACAATTTTTCACATGATATTAGGCTGATATATGAAGTTTATATAAAATTCCATTTTTTGAAAAATTCACTTCCGGTCCGAAGTTATGGCCGAATTTCCAATTTTTAAATGGACTTTTGTCCGGATTTTTTCTCGGAAACAGTTTGAGGTAAAGATGTGAAATTTACAGGAGTATTAGATCATGACATTCTCTTTGTTTCGAAGTTGTTTTCGTGTGTTTCCAGTACTTCCTGTCCGAACCGGAAGTGAACTTGTGTTTGGTCAATTTTCAACTTTTTTGTTTTTTGTTTTTTAATATTTTTTTCAATATGTTATTATGTATAACAGAGGTTATTCTACAAATACTAAATATATAATTTGTTTTAAAATTGGATTTGCGCATTTTCTAGATTTTAGGTACCGTCATTTTCCTCCATTTACCTAGTGTGTATACAATGGGCAAAGAAAGATAACTCTGACTTGTAAGTGAGAATAGAACTTTCGAGATAAAGGCGGAAATAGTATCGATGACGTCAGAGACATATACACTCTCCATATCAAAAATATTTAGACGTTCCATATGCACTCTTCTAAATGTAAGAGTATGTTGGTTACCGCTTCCAGTGCATGTATAGGTTAAAGTTGCCAGTGTAGTGTAAGTCTGTATTGACAGTTAATTGATTTACACATGAATATATCTAAAAAAAATTAATATATATGCTAGGTACCTAATTCAAGTAAATATATTATAAGCACTGAATATACATTTATAGTGATGGACAGGCATGCAATTTTATCTATCTCGTGTAGTAAGTTCAGAATACGATAGTAATAAGCCTTCTATAATGCAGACGATTTATTATTCTCTATGATTTGAATGCGAAATCATCCCGATTTCCGAGTTTTATTTTCGATATTAAAAAATATTACAGGAGTATTAGATCATGACATTCTCTTTGTTTCGAAGTTGTTTTCGTGTGTTTCCGGTACTTCCTGTCCGAACCGGAAGTGAACTTGTGTTAGGTCAATTTTTAACTTTTTTGTTTTTTTATATTTTTTCAAGATATTATTATGTATAACAGAGGTTATTCTATAAATACTAAATATATAATTTGTTTTGAAATCAGATTCCACATTTTGTAGATTTTCGGTACCGTCATTTTTCCCATTTACCTAGTGTGCATACAGTGGGCAAAGAAAGATAACTCTGACTTGTAAGTGAGAATAGAACTTTTGAGATAAAGGCGGAAATAGTATCAATGACGTCAGAGACATATACACTCTCCATATATAGATAGAATAAATATTTAGACATTCCATATTCACTCCTCTAAATGTAAGAGTACATTGGTTACCGCTTCCAGTGCATGTATAGTTTAAAGTTGCCAGTGTAGTGTAAGTCTGTATTGACAGTTAATTGATTTACACATGAATATATCTTAAAAAAAATTACTATATATGTTATGTATATAATTCAAGTAAATATATTATATGCACTGAATATACATTTATAGTGATGGACAGGCATGCAATTTTATCTATCTCGT
Organism: Saccostrea echinata; assembly: GCF_033153115.1. Taxonomy (NCBI): domain Eukaryota; kingdom Metazoa; phylum Mollusca; class Bivalvia; order Ostreida; family Ostreidae; genus Saccostrea; species Saccostrea echinata. Next base: position 19,126,917 of record NW_026889771.1, read on the forward strand.
ATAGTAAGTTCAGAATAAGATAGTTACTAAGCCTTCTATAATGCAGACGATTTATTATTCTCTATGATTTGAATGCAAAATTATCCCGATTTCCGAGTTTTATTTTCGATAGTAAAAAATATTACGTACACTCAAAAAGGAACTGAGCGATAGAAATTTGTAATACAGACTGTATTAGCGCTTTTGGAAATAAATTGATATCTGTCACTTAAAAGAAAGAAAATCAATATATAGATTAGATTTGGTTATTACATGTATTTTTGATATAAAGTTAAATTATTTATGTCACATGATCTATATTCTATATACCCAATGAGTTATAAAAGATGTGAAAAGGCGATTCTTGGATTCTTGTGAAATACTCCAGAGTTAAAAAAAAATATATGTGAAAATGCGATTCTGTGTGAATAATGCTACTCTGTATGTTTCTTTTGAGAAAAAAAAACATGATAAAAAAATTGCACAGGTCCTGTTGATATGTGGGATAGGTATATACATTTACCTGAATGAACACAATTTTATGTAATGATATATAATTATGTACATGCAACTGACGTCCATACTTTTCCTTATAATCCATAAAACTATCTAATTCCTTTGAAGCCCCCCCTCCCCCCCCCCCCCCCCCATCTTGATTAATATTTGGAGACATTCGTGCAGCTAGGCATTTGAATTATATATTCGTTTTAGTTTTAAATCTGGAACGTGGTTATAATTACCATTTACTCATATACCATCATGAATTGCATGAATTCTGTGCTATTTTCTTTTTTTAATTAGAACAAATCTTTAAAATCCTTGCATTTTGAAAGACCCATGTCTTTACTACGAGCATATATACAGGGCTTGACATTAACGCTTGTCCGTTTGTCCGGAACCAGTGAAAAAAAATACGGACAGGTGAATATTGCTGGGCACTTGTCCGATTGGAGAAGTGCATTTTTATGTAAAGAAGACTCTAAATATTTAAAAAAATGACTGTTAAAAGTTTACCGGTACTTTAAGGAGGTTCGATCCTGAGCTTTTGAGCAGATTTTGGTCTGGGTCTTAATTTCTAAAATTATGCATCATTTTTAAGTTCTAACATTAAATCTGGATTCTACAATGCAAATTAAACTATATCCAATGAAAAAACCACGATTAAATTCCATCCTAATAGGATTAAGCCAGGAACTATATTTTGTGGCGGAAGGTTTTTTTTAGAAGAAAATAATCAATTTTTCCCTTTCGAAATATATACAGTACTGTTAAGTTTAGATACCTATTTTTCCATGCTGGTTGCACACAGAGCTGTTTTTTGCAGTGAAATGTTTTATGCTGGTTCTGAAATATCTATTAAATTATTTCTTATGAATTCTTTCATTATATTGTGACAAATATAGTAATTATATTCTGAAAGTCCAGGAAAAAACTGAGCCAATTTTAACATAAAATTAACACTTTTTTAGTAATATCTAAAAATTTACATCATAGACCCCCACTTTCATTTTCTTTTCTGAATATATAAGGTAATTTTGACCAATCTGCCTAAATTCAGCAAAAGTTTAAGACTTTAGGATAATTTTCTTGCTTGTTAAATTTTTAATGCCAGAAAAATCACATTTTGTGAGTGCAGAAAGGTCAAATAATTCATTATGAGCAGCAATTTGAAACTTTTTCTTAGTCACAATTTTAATGTGTCTTTTTTTAAATAGACTAATAATTTATTTTGTCCCATGATTTATTTGGATAAAAGCATTGGAGGGAAAACGTCGAAGATATGATTTTTGATTAAGACACAAATTTCAGTGCAAAAAGGTCATATTAAATGTACTGTAGCGCCAAAAGAAGCGTATTGACCCCCATTTTTTGTTTTGATTTTTAATTAAGCTATGTTTGTAGAAACTAAAAATATATTTGACAAAATAAGTTTAAGACTTTAAATATCAGGATCCAACCTCGTTAAGACGGAAACAGTACATAAAAACCGAACCTCGATCCCGATATAGATCGCTATGTAATTGAGTACACTCGATTGGAATTGAAGTTCACTAATTGCATACTACTGCAAAGGCAGAACTGACGAAGTTCAGATTCTGTTTTATGTTGACAGCATTTATGTTGTCAGGACAGAAAGGCTAGATAAAATTTTGTTTTATGTGTTTGTTGTATTTGTAAATAACATCATGCACATGTAATGTACTTTATTTTTAGTTTTTCATTTAACAGTATTAGATCTTTATTGAAAATTTTTCGGATCTTTATTGAAAATTTTTCGGACAAGTGAAGTTAAAGTTCGGACAAGTAAATGTCTTGGTCACTTGTCTGAATGGACAAGTAGGAAAAAAAGTTAATGTCGAGCCCTGATATAAATAATTTGACATGCAAAGAATATCACATATAAGGATGGTTATTCGGACGAAAGACCTCTCATTGCTCGCAACAAGTATCTAGTTATGTCTTCCATTTTCAACGGAAGACCTATAGTGATTCTACTGTTTCTTATTATTAAGGTCTTTCGTTTCAGACTGAAGACCTTATAGTGATTCTACTGTTTCTTCTTTTTATTATTATTTTTTTTTCTTTTCGGGGCAATTTCTCAGGGATGGCTGAATGGATTTTCTTGAAATTTTCAGGGATGATAGAGAATGAAAATACCCCCAGGCGTTTTTTTCATTTTTTCAAAATTCACTTCCGGTCGTCAGATATGTCCGATTTCCATTTGTTTCAAAAATATTTTGTCCCAGTCATATCTCAGAGACGGTAAGAGATTAAGACACCAAACTTGTATGGTTAATAGATCTTGAGAAGTAGGCAAAACCATTTGGGTTAAGAGCGTCAGCCGTCACTTTCGGTTGTCACAGGAAGTGATAATAGAAATCAAAAATTTCAACTTTTCTTTTTTGAATCTTTTTTAACTTCACATTATTGCATTTCATTTGTAGTTTCGAAATATGTTGGTCCCACTGGAAACAAAAACGACAACTTCTGGCTATAAGCGAAAAACTGCATAATTTGAGTATTTTACTTTCCCATAAATATTTTTATAGATAACGTATTTGAACTGATTTTTGAATATGTTATCAAGACTGCAAATGTCTAGAGTAATGTCAAATATCTTTGTAAAATTCACTTCCGGTCGCATGTTTAAATGTCCCCAAATTGAAAACTTGTCCGAGTGAGATCTCAGAAACTGCAAGAGATTTAGACACCAAACTTATAGGAGTTTTAGACCTTGAGGAGAAGACAAAACCATTTGGGTTAAGAGCGTCAGCCGTCACTTCTGGTCGTAACAGGAAGTGATCAAAGAAATCAAAAATTTCAACTTTTCTCTTTTGGAATAAGACTTACATCATATAATTGTATCTTTTTCACAGTTACGATATGAGTTGGTCCCACCGGAAACAAAAAACAACAACTTCCAGTTATAATAGAAAAACTACATAATAGGGGTTTTTAATTTTCCCATACATATCGCTTATAGATGGAGTTCTGTAAATGATTTTTATATATGTTATTAAGACTGCAGATGTCTAGAGTGACATGAAATATCTTAGTAAAATTCACTTCCGATCGCGTGTTTTCCTGTCCTCAAAATGAAAAGTTATTTCAGTGAGATTTTGTAAACAACATGAGAGTAAGACACCAAACTTATAGGAGTAAAAAACATTGGTGAGAAGGCAAAACACATGGGGTTAAAAGCATCAGCCGTCACTTCCTGTCGTCACAGGAAGTGATCGAAGAAATCAAAAATTTCAACTTTTCTTTTTAAAATAAAAACTTGCATCACTTTATTGCTTCTCTTTCGCTGTTTTGAAATATGTTAGATTCCACCGGAAACAAAAACTTTAAACTTCCGGTTTCAAGAGATAAACTACGTTATTTCGTGATTTAACTTTCTCATAAGTATTACTTATAGATAAGTATTTGAAATGTTTTTTACATATGCTGTAGATACTGCAAAAATCAAGAGAAAATTCAGAGATTTTTATTCAGTTCACTTCCAGTCGTGTGTTTTTCCTGTAATCAAAATTATAATTTTTTCTCACAATTGTTCGGCAACAGTAAGTAGTATAACGGAAGACCTTTTCATTACTAGTAATGAGATTCTAGTTATTATTATTATTATTATTATTTTTATTATTTTTTTGACTTTCTAATTTTTTGCACGCGATTTCTCGGAGACTATTTCATAGATTTACATGAAATTTGCAGGAAAGATGTGCCGTAACATGAACTTGATCTATCTGAGAGAAAATTTGGAAATTCACTTCCGATGCCAAGTTACGAACCATTTTCTGAATTTAAAATGACATTTTGTCTGCGGATAATCTCAGGAATGGTAGAAGATATCAATGTGAAACTTTCAGGGATTATAGATCGTGATAAATACAGTGGCTTCCATTTTATCGGATAGCGGTTTAAGGAATATTTCGGCTATTTCAATATAATATCAGAGCACAAAACCATTTCTTATATATTTATTAATAATTTCACCTGATATTCTAATGAGAAAATATTGGATTTTCGTTTTATCCGATACAAAAATTTGGACTATCACAGTGTTTTTTGATAATCAGCACCTTATTCACACCTCCAACTTCGTATGTGAAGCCTTTGTTTACACAGTTTGACACCAATTACCTTGACTGGCTTGAGTACGACAATGAGGGGATTAGTTACGCTGGACGCACACAGGCACCTTACCTGTGTCAATAGTGGGCATAGTAAATAGATATGTTTTGATTACAGTTGTGGTGATCAGCTTGGGTTCAATGACGCACTTGTTAATTATGACAATTATTTGCAATTTTTTTCGGCGTGAAATTTTAATTATTGAACTGATTAGCTTGTGTATGACAATTTGCTTGGATAATGAAATAAACCTATTCAATCGTTTAACTTGGTCAATTGGCTTAATATTTATTCACTTTTCAGTGCAAAATTTATGGTAAAAATCACAAATGGCTCGTTCTATAAAAATACGTCTCAAAATTCATACCATCTTTCTCCACATGGCTCTCAAAATCTCTCTTCAGCAGACAAGAACGAGACTGGTAAACTCACACACAGTATAAAATACGTAACCTTATTAAAGAAACAAATCAAAAGGAAACAATTACATATATTTAATATTTTTGTTTATTTTTAATTTACAATCTATCCAGGGAAAAATAGTTTACGGTTATTAGTCAAGCATTTAGTCTACTTCCGTTTCCAAAATGGCGACCGTCGAAGAAGGAATGTAAACATGTGCTGAAGAAAGATGGCAATAACTATCAAAGAATATTTTCTATACGTCAGTTTATTTGAAAAAAAATTTCATATTAAATTCATAAGTAAGTGAAATAAATTATTTTTAGTAAAGTCATTAAGTAAACATGTCAAAAGAAAACGAAAGTGCAAGCTTGAAATTTGCTAGCTACGATGTATTATCAATACATGTAGCTCTATACATCTATCTTTGGACTCGGTATGGAGCAATCGGCTATTCTAATTTTCGGCTATTCGGATAAAACTAGGCTGACAACTTGACTATTCGATAAAACGGGAACCACTGTACTAGCCAGGACCTGACCTTTCGTTCGTCGTCAGTATTTCCAGTCGTTACCAGATGCAAATTTTAAAAGTTGAATTTTTTAACTTTTTTTGATTTTCAATATTTTTTCTTTGATAGTAGTACTGTTAATAGAAGCACTCCTGAAAATGCTTAATATATAATTTGTTTTCATATAGATAAATTCTAACTCTAGATATTGGCATTTTAAAATTTGAAGCGGGTCCAAAATGGCGGCTTCTCCGTACACTCCGACGAGCAGTCGGAGCTCCTCGGTAGGCTCGTACCTCGCACACTAACCTCGGACGTCAACGGTGTTCTGCCATGTTGCTGATACAGGCATGTGATCTTATTTGAAATTCCTACAAATATTATACCATTGAAGTCTGATTTACTTTGAAGCATGTCGAACACTATGTTTTGCTTTCAAAGACTACTTATATGATGTTGTGATCAAAACCAACATACAAGGCAGAATTAGACAATAGAAAAAAATGTTTCAAGAACTTTATGCAGAGTAAAATATGAAATGAGTTACAAGGCAGTTTCCTGCAGAGAAATGTTATCGCTTTGATGCATATTTCTCCACCAATCACTTCCGAGGTTTGTATGGAGCGTAGCGGAATCAGTCGAGGATTGCTGATTGGCAGGTTGGAGTTTACGGAGACAGCCGAGTGTCTTGTTGAACGAAACTACCATAAGTATCAATGAAATATGAAGGAATTTTTGGATCTGGCAGATTATGAAATGGTAATCTGTCTTTGAAAACATAAATACTCTGACCTTCAAATGCAGTAAAATGAGTAATTTGTACGGTACATACAATAACATATATGAGAATGGAGACCATTCAAAAGAACATACATTTCAAAGAAAAGGCGCGAAGATTTACTCGTGACGTTTGGCGCAAAATAATGTATCATGACTCTTTCATAGTAGAAAATTGGTCTGCTGCAGAAGTGCAGAAATAGATTACACGGACACGTTTGTATGAAATACAGGTACATGGAATTGCATGGAATAAAAGTTGAATACACAAAGAATAAAGGAAGTAAACAGTAGCATCAGTTCATCAGTGATAGATTATTTGTTATTGTTTAAACTCAAGTAACAAATTCCAATGTGAATCTGCTTGCACAAAATATGGCTAGCTAGCTCTCATTCTATAATTCCGCACTATATTAAAAAAAACCCGAATTTGTTTAAATTTACGTTTTCATCTTAATAAATGATGTTGAGTGTTTTTTTTTTTTTTTTTGGTTAGAGATGATAGAACATGATTTCTAGATTGGCGAAGGGACCTTTTCAGGCATCGTCGTTGGTTTCGGTCGCTAACAGGAGTGAATTTAAAGAATCAATTTTTTTCAACTTCAGTATTTTTCTGTAATATTTGTATAAATCCATACTCTTGATATTCGTCATTTTCACTTTGAAGTGGGAGTTGAAATGGCGTAATGGTTAGCGCGTTGGAATTTCATGCTGACGATCAGAGTTAAATCTCTGGAGGCTTATGGTATTATAAGCCAGGTTTATGTTCGAAAGACGGGTTTATTCGGATTTGACCTATCCACCATTATTTTTTCTAATATTATGTTGCTACAATTTGATTGGTTGTTTTTTTATAGTGGGGATTCAGCTACAAGCAGTGCGCTAAGTTTGTAAAGAAAATTGTATCGTAATTTATTTGGCCCATTTCACGGACTTTCAATTATTATACCTAATAATCACCGTACGCTACCAAGATGTCGTGATATGTGTTTTTTGTGAATTTGTGATCGCGAAACAGTTACAAATCAATAAGATTGTGGACACTGTACATTTCGGACGCTGAGGATCAAGTTTCAAATCATGGCTGACCGCGCTCGAAGTTGTAGACGTCCTACCCCATCTAATCGCTGGGATGAGAGCAACACAAACAATTGGACAACCCAACGATATATCGAGGAACTGGCTAAGCTGGGTATTCGTGTCCCTGCCAACATTGGGAAAGTCGTAATGAAGAAACTATATCTGGAGAATCGAGGAATACCCCCCGCGAACGCAGATGCCCGGATAAGCGTTGAATCGAGGGAAGAGGATGTCGCAAATGCCGTGATTGTGCCTCCGAGTACGGAACCAACTCCAGAGAATACTAACAGAATTGAAACAACCAGAGCAACAATTTCAAGCGAAACACCATCGGGGGAAGGATTGAGATCTAGCGCATCAACCAATGTTGCATCGGGATCGAGAGCCAATTTATCCAATATGGCGGCCTCCTCGAACAGTGACATAGTCTGCAGCATGCTGAACACCATGCAGAGCATGCAACAGACAGTACTCGGGCTTCAAAACACAGTCATGAGTTTGGTGGCCGAAAAGAAGAACAGCAAAACAGATGACCACTCATTGGACACAGCAATGGCGGCGATTCGTCAACAACCGGCAATGCAGGGTCCAGCTACAGGTGGGTACACATTACCTAGAACTGAATTTGGCGTCCCGTCAGACTCTCTCTCACACATAGACGTAGTCACTGAAAAGTTAAGAAAAAAGATTTGGGAGGGGAAAGACGTTAACATGGCCTAATTGCTAATCCCCAAATATGATTCAGACAAACCCAACAACATCACCATTAACCTGATGAAACAAGAGGACCATAGACTACATAAGCAACTCTCTATCGCCGAATTTGTTACAGCTTTTGGTAGATATAAGAGAGTTATGTGCCAACGATTTCCAGAGAGACGGGTTGAGTTGGATAGATATGAAGCTATCATAGTAGATATACACAACGTCTATGGTGGAAAATTTTACGACTACCACTGCCAATTCTCATCAAGAGCTGCAACTGCCCTCAGGGATAATGTTAAAATTGACTGGTCGGTGAAAGATCTTGGCCTTCTCATGATGGTAGTGGGTAATGCTACTGCAAGCAAATGCTCCACTTGTTCATCAAGCATGCACCTCTCAGTGTTCTGTCCTCAAGTACAACAGAACATCATTCCGGTTATTGGCCAGTCCATGCGAAGTTATCCAACCAACAAAAACCAAACAACTGACAAATACGGTCGAACACGCACCATGGTGAACAACAAGGAGGTGTGCAACAATTTCAATGATAATAGATGTAGGAAAACGAACTGTCAGTTTGAGCACATATGTACAGTGTGTCACAAAAACGACCACGGAGCCTCCCTGTGTAAGAGAAGCCAAAGAAGTTCCATGGCATCCATACCGAGTAAAAAGTGACTAGTGAACTGTGAAAGAACTTCTTCTCAAGTCTCAACGCCTGTAAATGTGAATAACTTAAGATCAGAACTCTGTAATCATCCGGATAAAAATTTTGTCCAATATTTGTGCGGCAGATTCATTTTTGGCTTTGATACTATGATTTCAAACACCAGAATAGAAACACTAGAATGTAAAAACTTATTATCAGCAAGAAAGCAACCTGAAGTTGTAGATAAACTTGTGAAAAGTGAACTTGAGAAAGGTTTCTTGACTGGACCTTTCGAAGAACCTCCATTTACCAACTATAGAGTGAGTCCAATCGGTATTACAATGTGAAAGTACTCTAAAAAACCTCGGTTAATAGTTGACTTATCTTCACCACATGACAGTGAACATGCAAGTGTTAACTCTCTGATCAACAAAGAAGAATGCTCCCTATCGTATGTGAAGATAGATGATGCCATCAAAACAATTCAAAGCCTGGGGAAGGGAACAACCATGTGCAAAACCGATATATCAGACGCTTTTAAATTGGTACCAATCTTACCCTCTCAGTGGCATTTGTTCTGTATCAAATGGAAGTCAAACTATTATTATTACAACAAATTATCTTTTGGATGTCGTTCTAGCCCAAAAATCTTTGACAATCTATCCCAAGCAGTATGTTGGATTGCCACCAATAACTATGGTGTAAAGCATATACTCCACTTGTTAGACGATTTCATCACTTTCGAACGTCCAGAGGAAGACGGAGATACTAATATGAAACTTTTGTTTCATATATTTACATCACTCAACATACCCATGGCGCTGCATAAAACTGAAGGCCCCACAACATGTTTAGAATACCTAGGTATAATTCTAGATTCTGAAGCTATGGAAGCCAGATTACCAGGTGACAAGCTGTCCAGAATTAAGGAGTTTCTTACCTCTTTTTATTCACGGAAAAGCTGCACTAAAAGGGAACTCTTACAGTTATTAGGCCACCTTAATTTTGCAAGCAGAGTTATACCACCGGGAAGATCCTTTGTGTCTCATCTCATCCGACTGTCTACAACAGTCAAAGAACTGCACTATCACATCACAATTAATGCAGCCTGCAGGGAAGACATAAGGATGTGGCTAACATTTCTGAATGGTTGGAATGGCATTAATTTGTTCTACAATGTGTTGCAGATCACATCAGAAGAACTTAATCTGTTTACAGATGCTTCAGCTACCTTGGGATATGGTGGATACTTCAGAGGACTATGGTTTTCTTCATCTTGGTCAGATGAACTAGTACCTTTATTAAAAACCTGGATGCAAGACGAAGATGGCGTATCCATAGCCTTCTATGAACTATACCCTATAGTTGTTGCTTCAATTCTATGGGGGGAAAAGTGGAAAAAACAAAGGATAATTTTTATGTGTGACAATATAGCAACAGTTGCTATCCTTAACAAGGGTAGATCTAAATCCCATCATATTATGCCCCTGATGAGACGCCTTACTCTAATAGCAGCAAAATATAACTTCATTTTTTCTCCCGTACATGTACCGGGTCGAACAAATTTAATAGCAGATGCTCTATCACGTTTGCAGATTTCCAAATTCCGCAGCCTCGCTCCTCAAGCACAAGATCAACCATGCAGTGTTCCTCATCCGAGGGAAGTGTTATGGATCTCAACGACACCGTAAACATGTTATGGACCAATGCAGTGGCACCAAGCACTAGGTGCACATACCAAACAGCCTTTCATGTATATGTAAAATTCCTTTTGTTGTCAAATATTATTACAAATGCATGTATTTCTGAGGTTCCTGTATCTGAAGATTACTTAATTTCATTCGTAGCATACTGTGTTAGCAAACTTCAGATAAGCTACTCAACTATCAAGTTGTATTTGTGTGGAGTTAAATTTATGTGTTTGCAAGATAACATTGCATATCCTGACAATACTCAGTTATGTAGACTTAAGGCTATTATGAATGGTGTTAAACGTGTACAATCACCATCTCGCAGTTTAAGGTATCCAGTCACGTTCGACATTTTGAAAAGGGCTTGTCTTTATTTAAGAAAGATAGACAATTTTTACAATTTGATGTTAGAAACTGTATGTACTGTTGCATTTTTTGGTTTTTTGAGATGTGGAGAATTTACATGTAAAGAAGTATTTGATCCTTCTATACATCTTTGTATAAGTGATTTATCTATCTTTGAGGATTATGTACATTTACAACTCAAAATTTCTAAAACTGACCCATTCAGGAAAGGAGTCATCATTAAACTGTTTTCTACAGACAATATTATTTGTCCTTTCGCTGTTTGTTGTAAATATTTAAAGGCAAGGTACAAATTGTCATGTTCTCCACAAAGTCCATTGTTTGTAAATCAAAATGGTGCTCCTTTGACAAGAGTTGAATTTATTTCAGCTTTTAAGCATGTGTTAAATTGTATTGGCTGTGATGCGGATGTGTATAATGGACATTCTTTCCGAATCGGTGCGGCTACGACTGCAGCTTCTGTCCATGTGGAGGACCATATTATTAAAACATTAGGAAGATGGGCCTCCGATGCCTATTGTAGATATATTAGAACTCCAGTATCTGTGTTACGAGATGCTCAGCGTTCCTTAGTACTGTAGATTCATAGGCTGATCACACTACTTCCTATCTCACTACAGACTTGTAAAAAAACAATTAAGCTTGTAACTTTACCTATAGATGTTATAATGTTAGCCTTATATATATTACTGGTTTATCATACACAATTTGGCATCATTTTGGGGCACTCAGTCTCATATCTATAATGTACATAAGTATTTACATTTATATCTATTCAACTGACTTTTGGCCACCATTTAATTAATTTTACGAATGCTGTAACAATTAATTAAATTTTCCTCCAAAATTCTGTTTTATTTTGACACTAATATCTTATTTTCCGGCTCTTGTGACTTCCCCATGTAGATATCCAACGCAACACGACGATTTCTTAATATGCTAATACTGCATAGGAAGTTACACCGAGTTAATAAGGTATCAACATCCTTCCATGGTTCTCTTCCGGCTCTTGTAGCCCGGAACTGGTTTCTCACAGCCTTCCACAGCTGCTACACCGAGTTGAGATCCACTGGAAGTAGGGCTAGTCTCAAGACTCACTAGTTACACCAAGTTGACTGGTACAATTGAGCTGTACCTTTCTTCCGGCTCCTGCGACTGGACTGCTGTCTTGAACTGGTTGTTAGCTATTGGAATTAATGGCTGAGTCTGCCCCTACTGATGCCAAAGTAACGTGTATTTTGTGTTACATTTTATTGTATATGTTTAATAGATGTGTTCTGGAATGTTGTAGTGTAGATTAATAAACTTTGTACATTTATTCAGACTTCTGGTTTCTTTCCAACATAAACAGAGTGTCTAAATTTTTTTTTCACTTTTTCAGTTTGAATTTACATTTTAATTTCAAAAATCAGACGGAAGACCTCTCATTGCTCGCAATGAGTTTCTAGTTATTATTATTATTTTATTATTTTTTTGACTTTCTAATTTTGTGCACGCGATTTCTCGAAGACTATTGGATGGATTTACATGAAATTTTCAGGAAAGATGTGCTGTAACATGAATTTGATCTATCTGAGAGAAAATTTGGAAATTCACTTCTGGTGCCAAGTTACAGACCATTTTGTAATTTCAAAATGACATTTTGTCTGCGGATAATCTCAAGAATGACAAGAGATATCAATGTCAAACTTTCAGGGATTATAGTTCGTGATAGATACCAGCGGGTCGCTACTTTTCCTTCGTCGTCGGCACTCCCGGTTGCTTATGGAAGTGATCAAAGAAATTGTAAAATTTCAACTTTGGTTTTCTAAGTCAATACTTATATCACATTTTTGCATTTCTTTTGTAGTTTTGAAATATGTTGATTCCACTGGAAACAAAAACGTCAACTTCCGGTTATAAGAGAAAAACTAAATAATTTGAGTATTTTTCTTTCCCATTAATTTCTTTTGTAGATAAAGTATTTGAAATGAATTTTAAATATGTTATTCAGACTGCAAATGTCCAAGTAATGTCAAATATCTTTATGTATGTAAAATTCACTTCCGGTCGCGTGTTTTTCTATCCTCAAAATGAGAAGTTGTCTGAGCAAGATCTCTGAAACAGTAAGAGATTAAGACACCAAACTTACATGAGCAACAGACCTTAAGATGTAGGCAAAATCATTTGGGTTAAGAGCGTCAGCTTTCACTTCCGGTCATCACAGGAAGTGATCAAAGAAATCGAAAATTTCAACTTTTTTTTTTTTTTAATGGAAAATTGCATCACTTTATTGCATCTTTTTCACAGATTCGAAAGATGTTAGTCCCACTGGAAACAAATATGACAACTTCCTGTTATAAGAGAAAAACTAAATAATTTGAGTATTTTACTTTCCCATAGATATTCTTTATAGATAAAGTATTTGAAATGAATTTTAAATGTCTAGAGTAACCTTAAATATCTTTCAAAAATTAACTTCTGGTCGCGTGTTTTTCTGTCCTCTAAATGAGAAATTGTCTGAGCGAGATCTCAAAAAAAGGTAAAAGATTAAAACACCAAACTTTAATGAGTAATAGACCTTGAGGAGTTGGCGAAAGCATTTGGGTTAAACGCATCAGTTGTCACTTCTGCTTGTCACAGGAAGTGATCAAAGAAATAAAAAATTTTAACTTTTCTTTTTTGAGTTAAAACTTGCATTACTTTATTGCATCTTTTCCGCTGTTTTGAAATACACTTAAACTTCATTATCTCGAAGTTGACGGGACCGTTGATGAACTTCGAGATATCTGGGGGTTCGACATATTGAGGGTTATAATTCTAATGAACTTCAAATAAACTTAGTGTAGTGAACTTGCACTTATAGTAGAAACATGTCAAATTCCTTCTTGTTTGAAATTCTGTATATGTTTTCTTTAATATACATGTAGTTAGTATTAAAAAGATTTTTACATCCTCTATATAATTCACAAAATAAAAACTTTGTATAATATGCACAGACGTATAATCCTTCTACAAACCCGTCAAGTCAACCGCTAGCATTGTTTCCCATGTATACATAACTGGATATCGTCTATGCATTGTAAATTTAAAACCGGTCGCTGTCAGAATAACGCAAACAAAATATATAATTTTTTTTATTGGAAAAACATGTTCATACATGTATAATCATTTAAATAAAATATTTTACCATAATAAAATCAAATGCAAAAGAAGAAACATGCACTTTTGTTTAACTACAGAAGAACACTGAATCACAGGGCACTATAGCAGAAGTTTTCACTGTGACACACACTCACATGATGGTGTGTTCTTACGTTTGTAAATTCTGAGCGCTCATGTACACATGTAGGAAAAATTAATTCTAATTGCATTAAATTACAGAATTTTGTTTCACTTTGATGTTTATAATTTTCGCTTTCATATGCATGAACTATGCAAGCGCACATATTACACATAGCATTAAATAGCGATTATCAAGATAAACGTACCCCAGCCATGAAACAATTAACTTGTTATCCACGCCTATACATAAGACTAATACACACAACCTTTGGCTTGCATAATTAAAGTCAAGGTAAGCCATACATACACCTCGTATAATTATCGCTCTATTATTTGTTGATCAAAGGAACACAGGTAACCCCTGCATGACAGACAGGTGGCTGTTATCAATAGAGTATTCAGTTTACCTAACTGACTTGATCATCAGAGCAGAAAATTATCCTGATTTCAAGATTTAAAACGCATGTGATTTTAATAAATGAGTACACAATTTTACTTCGAGATAACCAGGGTATTCGACATTACCCTGTTCAACATGGAGGGGTTTATTTTAATCATTTATTAAGTAAATTTCGTCGTGACCGCGGCCTTACTTCGACATATACGGGGTATTCGAGATATCCATGTTCGAGATTTCGAAGTTTAGCTATATGTTAGATTCCACCGGACACAACAACATCAACTTCCGGTTTTAGGAGATAAACTATGTTACAGGTGACTCTCGATGGCTTGAACTCTGATCTCTCGAAGTTCTTGATCTCTTGAAGTGAACCTCCGGTCCCGTTTTTTTTCTCTATATAACTAAGCAAACTTCCGATCTCTCAAAGTTCTCTATCTCGAGAACCAAAATATGGGTCCCGTTACACTTATTTCATTGAATTTTACTCTCTATCTCTCGAAGTTTTGATTTCTCATACAAGCCAATCAAGCGTAAAATTAACGCAGCGTGGATTTACCTGGATAACAATGAACACCTGGGGCTGGCATAGACGTGTTAATTGGGTGTTTACATAGATGACACTTCACCTGTGAGATGTCTGAGTGCTGATATAATTAATTGGTTAATTGGTTGATTATAAACAAATCGCTTCATAATCTATTTTGACTTGGCAGCGAGACGATAATTTTGAGAAAATAATTTAGAGTCCTGTCAATAATTTCTCATAAATTACGAATTTTTATTTGATTCTACACAATGCCAGTATGGCAACCATTGCACAAGAAATCCTATCTCAAGAACTGAATAGTGATACTGAGCAATCTGGTGAAGGACCCCGTGAAGCCGGGGGGATAACCAGATCGGTATCTGCTATTCAGGAATCCATTTTACGCCAAATACCCTCTAAGCGTAGTAACTCCGAGAAATCTGGTGAAGGACCCGGTCAACCCGGGGGGATAGCCAGATCGGGGATTACAACGCCTAATGCTAAGTCTGCATTAGGAGGCAAAGGTGTGAAACGGAAATTGAATGTAAAAACAATAGAAACGAAATACGAGGCGATCACTGCGGTAGAAAAAGGAGAAAAGTCAAAGACCGCCATTGCCAAAGAATTTGATGTTCCACTTAACACCCTCTCTACCTGGCTAAAAAATAAAGAAAGCATCATTGATGCATTTCATCAATTCAACCCTGAACGAAAAAACACAAAATCCGCTACCTTTAACGATGTAGAATCGGCCACATTGAAATGGTTTAAGTTAGCTAGAGACAAAAACGTCCCCATATCTGGCCCTATGCTAGCCACTAAAGCCGAGGAATTTGCCGAGAAATTCAACATCACGAATTTCAAGGTATCTAGTGGCTGGCTTGAGAAATTCAAATTTCGACAGGGCATCTCATTTAAGAGAGTGTGTGGGGAGGAGAAATTGGTAGATTCTCAGTCTGCCGATATGCTCCTATGGAAAGAAAAGTTACCAATAATACTACAGACATACTCCCCAGATGATATTTACAACGCAGACGAGACAGGCATTTTCTTCAGAAGGTTACCAGACAAGACACTAGAATTTAAAGACGTTGACTGCCATGGTGGAAAAAAGAACAAAGAAAGACTGACAGCTATGGTCTGCGCCAATATGAGCGGTGCAGATAAGCTTCCCCTACTTATCATCGGAAAATCTGCAAATCCAAGATGCTTTAAGAACGTGAAGTCATTACCAACAGAATACTATGCCAACAAAAAGGCCTGGATGACTTCCGACATCTTCAAAGAATGGGTGAAGAAGCTTGAGAAGAAGATGAGGAAGAAGAAAAGGAAGATTGCCTTGATTGTTGACAACTGTCCCGCCCATCCAAAGATTCCTGGCCTCCAAGCTGTTGACCTGTTCCTGCCCCCCAACACTACTTCAAAGACCCAGCCCATGGACCAAGGCATAATTCAGAGTCTCAAGGTCCAGTACCGGAAAAGAGTTCTCCTGAAGTACATCAACGCCATTGACAAAGGACAGACACCAACTATCAGCATCTTAGACGCCCTACATCTCCTCAGTCAAGCATGGGACAACGTTACAGTATCCACAATCAGCAACTGCTTCCGACATGCTGGATTCGCTACCCAGAACAACAACGCAACCCCAGATGAAGATGAAGACTTCAACATAGAAGACAGCATTCCCCTAGCGACTCTAAGGGCACATGGACTAAACCCAGAAATGCTCCAGGCATTTATAACTATCGACGATGAGATCGATACCTGTGCCAACCTTAGTGATAGTGACATTGTAGAGGAAATCTTGATGAAGAAAACTACTGAACCCATGAACGAATCAGAGACAACTGACGATCCAAGTGAGCCCCTTATCCAACCCCCTAATTCAGAGGACACCGAGGCAGCATGTGAGCTTGTGAGGCAATACCTAGTGTGCTGTGAAAACAGCCAAGACATTTTGCAGCAACTTGAATGTGATTCTTGACACTGTACGCAGAGACAATATTCTTAAAAGGTCGGCCCAGCAGTCATGAATTACAGCTTTCTTCCAGAAGAAGTAAAGTGATGATGTGCTTTGTGTAAACTCTATCTCAATTTATGTAGTGTGACGTGACTCAGTGAAACAGATCAGACATTATTTATTACACATGTAGTATATGTTACTGTTTATCATGAAATGAGAACAAATAAATATCGAAACTTAAAGAGGTCTTTTTATTCATACAAAATATGATCTTTGTGGTTAAAATCAAGTGAATTACCTGTTAAATACGAATGAAAACGTGCATTGACAAATCCAGAATATTATCACAGGGGTCTAGAATTACGCTTTCCCGTTGCCCGGGGCAAGTGAAATTCATCTCGGGAAAGATAGTTTTCATGATAAACTTACCCGAACGGGAAAGTAATAAATTTCGGGCTGAGCCAGCAAAACTTTTCGAGTTTATTGAAAGAAATCAATAACAATAAACATCCAATTACATTGTATTAGAATCTGCACAGGTCTGCTACATTTCGTTTATTTAATCTCCAATACTTATCATAGGAAGTCCAATTACTTGTATAATATCGGAACCAATCAAGGAAGATCTCAAAATTAAGGAATGGCTTTTAAATCAGAAATGATGTTTTGAAAACAATGTTTTGTCAAAATGTGATTAAATCAATAGATATTTTAACAAAATAATAAACAAGTACATAATAATTGCTTTTAGATGGTGTATACATTAAAACCACACAATAAAAAAAATAACAAAATAGAGTTCTTTATATTTTTCTAGATTTTTGTTATTGAGTTCTGTTTTAGGTTAATTAATGATATGTTTTCAAATAAATAAACCAGTAAAATTAAATGATTTTCTGATATGTTTAAAAAAAAAAAAAAAAAAAATCAGTAAAACTAGATGATTTTCTTTATCTTTTTGGGGGCAAGTGAATTTTGAATCTGGGCAAGTGGATTCCCAGTCATTACTTGCCCGTGGGCAAGTGAATTTAAAAAAAAATTCTAGACCCCTATATCAACATATACTTCCGGTGTCTATAATAGTAGAACAATGATGATCGGAATTGAAAATTCCAGAATTTATGAACTTTCTATCTCTCGAACCCTTCGGTCCCTTGAACTTCGAGAGATCGAGAGTCACCTGTATTTTATATTTACAATTCTCGTAAATATTGCTTATATAAAGTACTTGAAATAAATTCATGTATGTTTTAGATACTGCAGATGTCTAGAGAAAAGTCAGAGATTTTTATAGAATTCACTTCCAGTCGCGTGTTTACCTGTCCTCCAAATTAGAATTTGTTCTCACAATATTGCTCGGCAACAGTAAACGACTGAAGTCTAAAACTTTCAGGACTGATAGTCAGTCATCAGTGAGAATCGTGAGAAAATCTTGTATCGCCGTTACTTCCGGTCGTGACAGGAAGTGATGCAAAAAAGTTAATGGTTAGTGCGTTGGATTTTCATGCTGACAACTAGGGTTAAATCTCCAGAGTGTCTGAATTTCTTGTATCACCTTTTCAGCTTGAATTTACGTTTTTATTTTCAAAATTGGACGGAAGACCTCTCATTGCTCGCAATGAATTTCTAGTTAAGGTCTTCCGTTTTCACGGAAGACCTTCTAGTGATTCTACTGTTTCTAATTATTTTTTTTTTTACCAAATTTTGTGCACATTATTCCTTGAAAACTATTTAGTAGTTTTGAATGAAACTTTCACAAAATATGAGTCATTATAAGAACTTTGTTCATCAGAAGGAAAACTATGGGCAGAATCCTGATTTTTATACAGAACTCTGTCTGCGGTAGATCTAAATGAAATATATGGAAATAACGAACAGTATTCAAGCTCAAAAGTCCATTAAACAATACAAAATAGGAGCAGAGCAAACACGGACCTCCAAACATCAGAGGTGGGATCAGATGCCATGGAGGAGTGAGCATCCCCTGCCGACTGGTCACACCCGCCGTGTGCTCCTTGTCATGATCGGGAAATAACGGAAAAATCCGTCGACAATTCGGTGTGTAAATAATGGCCTAACAATTAGTATGAAAAATGTCAGTCAGCATTTGACTCAATGGTAAATCGATTTGCTGACAAGGTCATTGTATCGACCATAGAACTTACGAAATGATAACTTTAAACGAGACAGCTGATATTCTTGTTTCATGAACTTATTTGTCAATAATTATCCTCGTTTTAGAAATTGTACATATGTACAGCATGCTCTTGCGACTAAAGGTATGAACTGGAGACTTATTAGAGATTATAGAACATTCTAGATTCTTCTAGATTACCAGAATCGCCATTTCTTGCGTCGTCACTACTTCTGGTTGCGACCGGAAGCGAATTTAAAAAGTCAAATTTTTCAACTTTTTTGTTTTTTAATATATTTCAATGATATTAGTAGGGTTAATAGAGACTCTTTTCAGAATGCATAATATATAATTTGTTTGAAAATTGATAATCAATATTATAATTATTATTAATATTTTTTAGACAAATATTATGCACACAATATATTGAGAACTATACAGTGGTTTTTCGTCAAACTTTCAGGGATAATGCGTTTTAAAAAGCCATTGTTACATTTGAAACAATTTTGGAAAATTCACTACCAGTTCCATGTTATGGGCAATTTCCTGATTTTTAAATGGATTTTTTTCCACGGCAGATCTAAAGAACGGCTAAAGAGATGAACTGGAGACTTATTAGAGATGATAGAACATGACTTCTAGATTTGTGGAATTGCCTTTTTGTGCATCGTCAATAGTTCCGGTTGCTACTGGAAGCGAATTAAAAATGTCAAATTTTTCAACTTTTTTGTCTCTCAATATTTTTTAATGATTTTTCTGGGGGATAATAGAGACTTTCCTAAGAAATGGTCCCACTAGCATAATGGTTAGAGTGTTCAATTTTCACGCGGGCAACCTGGACTCAATCCCCAGAATGTCTGGATTTTTAGTACCTTTTTTCAGCTGAAATATTGTACTGTATCTTTGAAATGATATTTGGTATAATTTTCTGTTTGAATTATGAGATATATTATACAATTTAAGTTTTATAGTATTTCATGTATAAAGGAGTTAAAAGGAATGCACAACGTAATACAGATAGTGTTATAAGTGAGGAATCAACTTCTCTCATGACGGAGAAGGGATGGAAGACCTTCTTGTTGCCATTGCAACAAGTTTCTAGTTATTATTCTTTTTTCTGACTAAATTTTAGGGATGGCAATTGATTACAGAATTGCTAATTGGTTAACCGCAAGATGTTCCGACCAATTAACCAGTTAATCGTATCAAAATATACGTATTTTGGTAATTGTTTTTCAAGTAGCTCTGTCCATATACACAAATAGACCCAAATAAGATGATAGAAGTTAAAACATTCCGTTAGTCTTGATTCTGTATCAGAAAACTATGGGTATATATTTTTTATTTAAATTTCAGTAGACAAGAAAAAAAAATTGAGAAAACCATAAAAAAAGCCTAAGAAATCTTTGATAATTTTCCAGAGCAGATGTCACAAAAGTCCTTTCTGCATTTTCACTATGATAATCAAAACTACATTTGAACTCTATAACCCTTAATTTACAATGTTTGTTTAATAATTAAATTGGATTGAAAACTGAAAACAACAAACACACCAATTCACAGTGCTCAATGATTCAATTATTATCATTAAAGAATTACAGTACAGTTTGGGTAACAACATGGTTTTTTCACAGTAATTCACACTACATAAATTGACCAATTACGCAACGGTCTCAATCAAACAAACAAACAAGATTCATAATTACATGTACGTCCAACTTCGATCCTTTAAATCCTGAATGATCATCCTTTGTGCAGAGATTTCTCTTTTTCTAAAATAATTTTTAAAAAAATATGTTAAATTTAACGATTATTTTATTTTTTGCCGATTCATCGATTACAGATTTTCTAATCGATTGCCATTGTTCCGACTGAGTAATCAGTTAACCGGTTACAAATTGCCATCCCTACTTAATTTTGTGCAGGCAATTTCTCAAAAACTATTCAGTAGTTTTCAATGAAACTTTCACAAAAATTGAGTCATTATATGAACTTTGTTCATCATAAGGAAAATTTGGAAAATTCGATTCCGGTTCTAAATTATGGACAATTTCCTGATTTTTAAATGGAATATTATCCGCAGCATATCTAAAGAACGAATAAAGGTATGAACTGGAGATTTATTAGAGACTATGGAACATGTCTTTTAGATTACCAAAATTGCCTTTGCAAGTGTCTTTACTACTTCCGGTCGCGACCGGAAGCGAATTTAAAAAGTCAAATTTTTCAACTTTTTTGTTTTTCATTATATTTTGATGATAGTAGGGTTAATAAAGACTCTTTTCAGAATGCATAATATATAATTTGTTTGAAAATTGATAATAAATATTATGCTAATTATTATTAATATTTTTAAGACAAATATTTTGCAAGCAATATAACAAGAACTATTCAGTTGTTTTTCGTCAAACTTTCAGGGATAATGCGTTTTAAAAAGCCATTGTTACATTTGCAAGAATTTTGGAAAATTCACTTCTGGTTCCATGTTACAGGCAATTTCCTGATTTTTGAATGGAATTTTTTCCACGGCAGATCTAAAGAACGGCTAAAGAGATGAACTGGAGATTTATTAGAGATGATAGAACATGACTTCTAGATTTGCAGAATCGCCTTTTAGTGCGTCGTCAATAGTTCCGGTCGCTACTGGAAGCGAATTAAAAAAGTAGAATTTTTCAACTTTTTTGTCCCTCAATTTTTTTAATGATTTTACTAGAGATAATAGAGACTCTTATAAGAAATGGTCCCACTAGCACAATGGTTAGCGTGTTCAATTTTCACGTGGGCGACCTGGACTCAATCCCCAGAATGTCTGGATTTTTTGTACCTTTTTTCAGCTGAAATATAGTACTGTATCTTTGAAATGATATCTGGTATAATTTTCCGTTTGAATTATGAGATATATTATACAATTTACGTTTTATAGTATTTCATGTATGAAGGAGTTAAAAGGAATGCTCAATGTAATACAGATAGTGTTATAAGTGAGGAATCAACTTCTCTCATGACAGAGAATGGACATAAGACCTTCTTGTTGCCATGGCAATAAGTTTCTAGTTATTATTCTTTTTAAGGTCTGCCGTTTCAGTCCGAAAACCTTATAGTGATTGTACTGTTTTTTCCCCTTTCCTTGTCCCTTCGATTTCTCAGAGATGGCTGGACAGATTTTCTTGAAATTTTCAGGGATGATAGAGAATTGAAATACCCCCAGACGTTTTTTTTTTTATTTTTTCAAAATTCACTTCCAGTGTCAGATTTGTCCAATTTCTGTTTTTTTCAAAAATATTTTGTCCGAGTCATATCTCAGAAACGGTAAGAGATTAAGACACCAAACTTTTATGGATAATAGAGCTTGAGGAGTAGGCACATCCATTTGGGTTAAGAGTGACAACCATTACCTCCGGTCGTCACAGGAAGTGATCAAGAAATCGAAATTTTCAACTTTTCTTTTTTGAATATTTTTTTGCATCACATTATTGCTTCTCATTTGTAGTTTTGAAATATGTTGGTCCCATTGGAAACAAAAACATCAACTTCCGGTTATGAGAGAAAAACCACATAATTTGAGCATTTAACCCATAAATATCGCTTATAGATAAATTATTTGAAATGATTTTTATATATGTTATTCAGACTGCAAATGTCTAAAGTAACGTCAAATATCTTTATAAAATTCACTTCCGGTCGCATGTTTAATGTCTGCAAAATGAAAACTTTTCCGAGATCTCAGAAACGGTAAGAGATTGAGACACCAAACTTATAAGTCCAATGGCAAACATCTTTAAAATTCCGTTTTCAAGAACAGCAAAACCATGATTAGTTATATGCATTGAAGTCGCTTGTATTGGCCACACTTTTTTTCTTCAGAAAATTGTTCAAAATTAGGGATGCGCTCAATACATAGGAACAAAATACAACCCCCTTTTTTTCAGGTCACTTTCTCAGTGCCGAGAACCATTTTCCCGATCCATTTGAATTGATTACTCTTTGTAACCAATTACGTCAAAGTTTATTGCTTTTACTCTAATTTCAGAGAGTCATATTCGTCAGCCATACCTGGGTTCCAACATTATGCTATGATCAAAATTGAATGCAAGAATATGCATGCACATATGCTGGATTCTGATTGGCTAATACTTATATTACTGTATCTCTCATAGTTTTCAATTAAAATCTTTGAGATTTCACACATAGGTATTTATTGTTGGTCTCTTTTCGAGAAATTCATGAGATCAGAAATATCTAGAAAACATGGGCAAGTACGTGTGCTGAAACCTGATTGGCTAATACTTAAAGGACTATACTGGTGTTGTTTTTATTTTGAAAATAAAGTGTAGATTTATTAAACAAAACAATTGACTTATTTAATGAAGCTTATAGAGAATGAAACCCAAAGTGGAGTAGGGGAGCATTTGGGGAACATCTGTAACGGTGCCTGTTACAATTAATACTGTTTTTCAGATGTAATATTACGTGATTGCTATCCGTAGCTACCTTAACTTATATTCATAGTTAATTTCAAGAATTTTTCTTTATCACAATTTATCCCATTTATTACCGTATATACTCGCCTATAAGTCGGTTTTTTGGGAGATAAACTTTGGTTCAGAACTCTTTATCCGACTTATACGCGAGTTATAAAAAGATTGGTATTTTAGCAGGTCGATCCCTCTAATTTAAGCTTAAGAAATACAACCGACTTATAGGCGGACCGACTTATAGGCGAGTATATACGGTAGCTTGGAAAATCAAGCAAAAGTTCACCATTCTGCTTCAGTGAACTATAACAGGGTCGTTTTTCCTTGGGGGTACTGTAGATTCCTAAATATACGCGAGGAATTAATTATCGCGTAATTACGCGAGAAGCACCACTCGCGAAATAAAATTACTCGCTTTTATTTTTATGGTTCTGAAATCAATGTAAAATCCCTTGATCAACCGTCCACTCGCGAATTATTGTTTTCGCGATTTGACGTGAAAGAGCCATTTCGCGATAATAAGTACTCGCGAAAAATAAGGAATCTACAGTATATACTGTGGCATACCATAGGCTACCATAGATATCAGTGGCCATACTGGGGCCTACTTTAGGTAACTGTACCATGCTTGGGAAACATACAGTGGCATACTGAGAATTACAGTTATGTACAGAGGAGGCATACCATACCATACTGCAGATATACAGTAGATAGCTGTGGAAATGCTGTAGACAGGATTTTCATACGGACAGGGGTTTAGAAAGCCAGTAGTGATATTTTCATATATTTCATAGATATTTAATCTATGGACCCTTTATTGTGTTACATTATATTTAAGTGACCGTTAAGGCCCTTGGGCCTCTTGTATTATATGGTTACAGCTTTTTGAGACTGTAAAAGATAGATAATTCCATATATGTTACCAATTTCAGATCAATAGAGTAACACTGAAAATGGATGTGTCATTCACAGACCATTCACATGTCATTGGAAAGGGAGGCAATAATATAAAGAAGGTCATGCAGCAAACTGGATGTCACATTCACTTTCCAGACTCTAATCGTGGAAACAACATTCAAGAAAAAAGCAATCAGGTATAAGGATAGATCAGAGGTTTTGAGAACAAATTATTTTATGGGGATAGAGACATTTGATTTCTACAGAGAAATACTAATCAGAAATTCACCCATTTTGCTGTATAGCAGGTTGCTTATTAGCTCTTCTGAGCCAAAGGCTCAAAGAGCTAATGCTATGGCCATTTGTGCGGTGTGCGGTGTGCGTAAACTTTTTTGAATATGGGCCCATAACTCAAGAACCCCTTGGCCAATTATTGTCAAATCTGTCACAGGGTATCATTGGCCCAAGTGCTCCCTTTTGTACTAAAACTGGGGTTGTGACCCTTTAACAAGGGGAGATAATTAGGAAAATAGAAACAAAAGTACTGGTTGCTAAAAAATCTTCTTCTCAAGAACCACTGGGCAGATTATCACCAAACTTACACAAAAGGATGAGGATATGTTGTAGATTAAAAATTGTTCAAGGCATCACCCTGGGGCAAAGGGCGTGGTCTCAAGGTTACTTCAAAGTTGACCAAAAATGACATTTTATTAAAATGTTGATATTTTGCTTACTATAAGGACTAGGATCATCAAATCTTGTCAGTTGATGCATCTAAGGACCTCATATCATGTTGACTCAAAAGTAGGTCCCGGTGACCTACTTTTTAAATTTTGCGGCATTCTTTTCAAAATGATTTAGAGGCATATTTTGAACAATTTAAGGCCTATGATCATCAAACTTTGTCAGTTGATGCATCTTGGGTCCTCGAAGTACGTCAACTAAAAAGTAGGTCACCTTGACCTACTTTTTAAATTTTATGGCTAATCTTTTTCAAAAGAATTAAGGTCATTAATTCGAATACCGAGAGGTTTAGAATCATTAAATCTTGTAAGATGATGCATCTTGGGGCCATTAAACATATTTATTAAAAAGTAGGTCACAGTGACCTACTTTTTGAACTTTGCAGGAATTTGATTTCAAAGCGTTTTAGAGGCATAATTTGGACGTTTTAAGTCCTATGATTATAAAACTTTGTAAGTTGATGCATATTGGGTCCTCAAAAAAGGTCAACTGAAAAGTAGGTCACCATGACCTATATTTCAATTTGTATGACTATAATTAAATATTTCAGGTACTAATTGGCTTAGAATCATCAAACTTTGTCAGTTGATGCATCTTGGATCTTCGGAGTAGGTCGACTAAAAAGTAGCTCATGGTGACCTACTTTCAAAAATTTATGGCTTTAATTAAATATTTCAGGTACTAATTGGCTTAGAATCATAAAACTTTGTCAGTTGATGCGTCTTGGGTCCTTGGAGTACAACAATTGAAGAGTAGGTCACTTTGACCTACTTATAAAATTTTATGGTTATAATTTTAAAAAATATTTTAGGTATTAATTGGCTTAGCATCATCAAACTTAGTTGATGGGTCCTCAGAGAATGACAAGTGATAAGTAGGTCACCATGACCAACGCTCAGGTACTAATTGGCTTAGAATCATCTTGGGTTCTCAGAGTGTGAATTGGAATTTCAAGGGTTTATCTAAATATACAGGATACTTAGAGGCTTCAAATAGAAGTGATAGGTTGTACAGTTTATCAGAAGAGCGATTCAAAGCCAATGGGCCTCTTGTTTTAGCTTTTTACACCCCCTCTCCGAAGGATAGGGGGTGTACTGTTTAACCTTTGAGTGTCTGGCTGTCTGTCTGTGTGTGTGTGTCTGTCTGCCTGTCTGTCCGTAATAAATTTTCTAAGGTTTTCTCAGCAACTACTCTTTGCAGATGCTTGAAATTTTAACACGCTCTTTGTTTCAGCATGCCATGTTTTGGGATTCATTTTTGTACAATCTGATGTCAACTTGTTGTTTATCCCTGCATCTGTTGTAGCAAATATTCTTCACAGTTTTCTCAGCAGTTACTCATTGCAGATGCTTGAAATTTTAGCACACTCTTTGATTAGGCATGCCATATGGTAGGATTCATTTTTGTACAAATCGGATATCAATTTCCTGTTTATCTGTACATCTGTCCGTACCAAATTTCCATTGCAGTGTTCACAGCAACTACTCAAGGCACACTCTTTGTTTAGGCATACTATGTGGTGGGATTCATTGTATCCCTGCTCCAAAGGAGAGGGGGTATACTGTTTTACCCTTGTGTGTCTGTCTGTCCATCTGTCTGAGTAGCTATGTGTGTGTCCTTAACAAATTTTTTTTGCAGTTTTCTCAACAACTACTCATCGCAGATGCTTAAAATTTAAGCACACTCTTTGTTTTGCATGCCGTATGGTGGGATTTATTTTTGTATGAATCTGATGTCAGCTTCTTGTTTATCTATGCGTTGAATTTTATTTTTGTAAAATTTCATTAAGATTTTCTTAGCCTTCCATGAGAACACTCCAACTTCTTTCTGTGGCCATAGATTCTATTTTTTGCAGAAACCACTTTTATACTTTTAAACCAATAAAGTTTTAAAAAGATTGCATGGGTTGTTACTGAGAAAAATGAAATTTAAAAAAGAATTCACTTTTAAGCTCATCTGAGCTAAAAGCTCAAGTGTTAAATTGAAGGGCTAAGCCCTCCTCCAAGGGGAGATAATCAAAAATAGGGTGGGGTCTTTAAAAAGTCTTCTTTTCAAGAACCACTTGGCCAGAAAAAGTGAAACTTACATGAAAGCTTCCTGAGGTAGCATAGATTCTAAATTGTTTAAATCATGCCCCCCTGGGGGTAGGATGGGGCCACAGTAGGGAATCAAAGTTTTAAATTATAATAAAAAGGGAAAATTTTTAAAAATCTTCCCAAGAACCATTGGGCCATAAATACATATACATATGGAAGAGTAAGTGCTTGTATAGAAAAGTATTGACAAAAAAGTTAAAACCGTAAAAGAGTAGTGCACCCCATAAAAAAGTGATATATTTCAGTGGGCCCAGACCCTTCGTTTTGGTTGCTTCAGAGTTGACCAAAAATGATGTTTTGTTAAAATGTTGATATTTTGCTTTTGCTTACTATGAGCATAATCAAATCTTATCAGTTGATGCATCTTAGGACCTTATATCATGTAGACTCGAAAGTAGGTCACGGTGATCTACTTTTTGAATTTTGCGTGCATTCGTTTTCAAATTGATTAAGATCCATATTTTGGAGACTTAAAGGCTTATGATCGTCAAACTTGTCAGTTTATGCATCTTGGATCCTTAGAGTACGTCATCTGAAAAGTAGGTCACTGTGACCTACTTTTTGAATTTTATGGCTAATCTTTTTCACAATGTTTAAGGTCATTATTTCGGATACTGAGAGGTTTAGAATCATCAAACCTTGTAAGTTGATGCATCTTGGAACCTTAAAATATATTTATCAAAAAGTAGGTCACAGTGACTTACTTTTTAGCTCACCTGAGCTGAAAGCTCAAGTGAGCTTTTCTGATCACTCATTGTCGGTCGTCCGTCCGTCTGTCAGTTCATCTGTAAACTTTTCACATTTTCAACTTCTTCTCAAGAACCAGTGGGCAAATTTTAACCAAACTTTGTACAAAGCATCCTTGGGTGAAGGGAAGTTTAAATTGTTAAAATGAAGGGCCAAGTCCCCTAAAGGAGATAATCAAGAAAAGACAAAAATTGGGTGGGGTCATTAAAAAATCTTCTAAAGAACCACTGGGCCAGAAAGGCTGAAACTTATGTGGAAGACTCATGGGGTAGTGTAGATTCTAAAGTTTTCAAATCATGACCCCCGGGGGTAGGGCGGGGCCACAATAAGGAATCCAAGTTTTTACATTGAAATATGTAGTAAAAATCTTCAAAAATCTTCCTCTCAAGAACTACTGGGCCACAAAAGCTGAAACTTATGTGGAAGCATCCTGGGGTAGTGTAGATTCTAAATTGTTCAAATCATGACTCCCGGGGGTAGGGCGGGGCCACAATAGGGAATCCAAGTTTTACATTGAAATATGTAGTAAAAATCTTTAAAAATCTTCTCAAGAACCATGGGTCCAGAAAAGCTGAAACTTAAGTTGAAGCATCCTGGGGTTGTGTAGAATCTAAATTGTTCAAATCATGACCCCCTTGGGTAGGGGGGCCACAATAGGGAATCCAAGTTTTACATGGAAATATGTAGAAAAAATCTTCAAAAATCTTCTTCTAAAGAACCACTGGGCCAGAAAGGCTGAAACTTATGTGGAAGACTCCTGGGGTAGTGTAGATTCTAAAGTTTTCAAATCATGACCCCCGGAGGTAGGGTGGGGCCACAATAAGGAATCCAAGTTTTTACACTGAAATATGTAGTAAAAATCTTCAAAAATCTTCTTCTCAAGAACCACTGGGTCATAAAGGCTGAAACTTATGTGGAAGCATCCTGGGGTAGTGTAGATTCTAAATTGGTCAAATCATGACCCCCCAGGGGTAGGGCGGGGCCACAATAGGGAATTCAAGTTTTACATTGAAATATGTAGTAAAAATCTTTAAAAATCTTCTCAAGAACCACTGAGCCAGAAAAGCTGAAATTTATGTGGAAGCATCACTGGGAAGTGTAGATTCTAAATTGTTCAAATCATGACCCCTGGGGGTAGCAAGGCTCGACATTAACGCTTGTCCGCTTGTCCGGTACCAGTGAAAAATAATTACGGACAAGTGAATATTGCGGGTACTTGTCCGATTGGACAAGTGCATTTTAATATAAAGAAATCTCCAAATACTGTTGAACAGGTTGGGCACAGTTCCTTTTTCGAGGAAGTATTGCTATAAAACGGGATTATGCCTCCTCTCAGTAATAAAAACATTACTGTATATGGGAATTTTCACTCGTATACACTCTATTCTCATGTTTGCTTTGAATAAAAGATTAAGTGCAAGAATATTTTCACATCCTCTAAATATTTATAGTCTGTTAGGTGTATGTATGCTCAAAACTACAATATTTATCGCTGCAAAAAGCTGAAAGAGAGTGATGAAATATTTCTACGATATAAATTTCATACGGAAGCTTATCTGTGTTAAAATTGTAAGATTGAATACGTTCAGCACTTGCTAACTCGTTCATGAAGTTATACGTTCTGAATTTAACTTTATATCATTTCTTTCAAAGACATCGTAAAAATAATTTTTAATACGACTGCTTCTTTTACAGATGAAAATAATTATTTGAAATATAAAATTTTAAAAAGATAGTCATTCAAAGATGGTTTTAGAATGAATGCCCTTATAAAATTCCATATTTTTCATATCATTTATCAACAGGGAAAATTAAAGTAAAAGTCGTGGATTACTGGTGCACGTGAGTTTAAATTCCTATGCATGTTAAAAGATGTCACCTCCACGAAACCAAGCTATGAAATTTTCCGTTTTTTAACAAATAATAATATACTTGTAAGGGAAATATTCACATCCGTTTGAAGAATACTCATGATGTCGTAAGATTAAATCTCATCTTGCTCCTGTCTGCAGCACTAAAGGACCGAATTTTTTTGTCAGCGAGGTTGGTTTAATAAAGTTTAAACACATCACATTGTATTTTTCATGCACTTTTTATTTAAAAAACGGATTAAGGCATTATTTAAAAAAAATGATGAAAATTCCCATATACAGTAATGTTTTTTTATACGCCCGTCTTAAGACGGGACGTATTATGTTATAGCCTTCATGTCCGTCCGTCTGTTAGCTTTTTTGTGTCCAGCTCATAACTTTAAAACTATAAGGCCTAGAATTATCAAACTTTGTCAGGTGATACGTCTTGGGTAGAAGGTGTGTCGCACATTAAAAGTATGTCGCTCTGACCTTTAATTAAGATGCTATGGCCAAATATGGAAAAATCCTGTCTGGCTTATAACTAGAAAACTATTAGACTTAGAATCATCAAACTTGGCCAATTTATGCATCTTAGGTAGAAGGTGTGTTGCGACCTATTTCAAGGTCACTGTGACCTTTAATTTAGTGAAATTTAAAAAAAAAACTGTGTCTCTATACTATTAAATTACACAATCCCCAAAAATGTAAGAATGTTGCAGTAAAAAATGTTAAATCAAGAAAATACTAATTTTTTTTTCATTATATACTTTACAGCAATCTATAACAAATGTAATGTTATCAGAGAAATTCCACCTCTCCCATGGGTGTAATCATCAAGCACTGGTCAATGAGAATTTTGATAACAGAAAATTACATGTCAAATTAGAGAGAAATTAATGAGTTTAGTGTGAGGAGCTGACTGGTAGAGCATCTCTGATAAAGCAGAATGTTATTTCAATAGTGGTTGCAACCTGTGTTTGGATTTGAAATACACTCTCAACCACTATTGAAATAATTATTTCAATAGTCAATGTTATTTCAATAGTGGTTGCAACATTTGTGCTTGTAAAATAAAATGCATCCATCTACAGGAGTTATTTTTCAATCTACAGGAGTTATCGTTATTCAAAATATTTTTTAGTGAAAAAATTATTAATTGATTATAAAAGTTCTGCATCTGAAATTTTTGTAACAATTAAAACAATTATATGTTAAGAGATAGAAATATCTCTCAATTTTAACAGTTCAAAGGAACTGGATATAAATGTTTTAGGTAAACTATAATAAGTAATTAATATAAATATTGGCAATAGAAAAAAGAAATCAATATTTGTAACATTGATCGGATTTGAATGAGTTGACTATATAATGGTCCCCATTATTAAACTCCTGTAAGACAACTCATTGAATTGCATGTAATAATTTGCTTGGAAAGTTATATCTCTTATCAGAGGGATATTACACCTTAAGCCAAGAGACATCACCTCGAGTAAATATAAAGGCATTAGAGATTTCTCTTTGTGTACTTAATTGTAGCACTAGGCAAGTGACACAAACATATCTGTATATATTGAATAACTTACACACTAGGCAAGTGTCCATTGTATTTGTATAATTTGCATTCATTATCATTTTTGTAAGACTTGGGCAAACCAAGTACTATCCAAAGGAAATCACTCACTTGTTACAATAAGCAAGGGTATTTTTACCTGATTTTTGAAATTCTTGGGCAACATAGCTTCATCTATCAGTTAATTTTGTTTTATACTTTTATGGATCTTTACAGTGTTGTATTATACTCAGGTGACCGTTAAGGCCCTTGGACCTCTTGTACAGAAGTATGCAGGAAAAAATTTCAGATATCTTCTTCTCAAGAACAGCAATGCCATGATTAGTCATATTAATATGGAAGCATCTTCAGGTAGTATAGATTCTAATTTGTTCAAATCATGACCCCTGGGGGATGGTTTGGGCCACATTGGGGGATCAAAGTTTTACATAGGAATATATAGGAAGGAATTTTCTCAAGAATAGCAGTGTTACAAATAGTCATTGATATGG
The DNA here is from genome assembly GCF_033153115.1 of Saccostrea echinata. Classification (NCBI taxonomy): domain Eukaryota; kingdom Metazoa; phylum Mollusca; class Bivalvia; order Ostreida; family Ostreidae; genus Saccostrea; species Saccostrea echinata. The sequence goes on from NW_026889771.1 coordinate 19,158,875, forward strand.
AAGCATCCTTCAGTACTGTATTTCAGTTTTGTTCTGATCATGATCCCTGGGTTGGGGGGGGGGGATGGATTGGGCAACAGTCAGGGTCAAGTTTGGATAGGAATACAGTCGACTCTCGATATGTCGAAGTCGTTGGGACTTATAAAAAACTTCGAGATATCCGGCTGTTCGAGATATCCAAAGTTTGACTTCGATGTTCTTTTGAACGATTCAATATACCACATGCTTTACACATGTATTGAATATTGCACTTTATTCTTTCAAAACAAAAACTATTTGCAAAGAGAGAAGAAAAGAATTAAAATGTTTCCTAAATTAAGTTTTTCTATAAACTATTCACTTCAAACTGAATTGCATTCTTACTTTGTCTTTTTTTTCTGCGATATCGATCAACTACATGGCGTTTACTCATAGTAGGATGTTGCTTACACTGTGTAAATTTGAAACCGGAAACGATAGCCTATATTGAAGACGAGCGGCCCTTGTTAATGAATAAATAAATTGCTAAATAAACTGGTTTATACACCTGAAATTATCGATCGGTGATCGGTTACCTGGTTTGGGTAGGTGTGAAATAGTACTTACCTCGAGGCAATTAATTAATTCCATTAAGACTGCCTACCTGGCGAACACTTGTGATTAACAGAGCGGAAAATAGACCTGACTTCGACATAACCCAGGTAAAATTAACACTTGGGACCTGACAAGTACTTCGAGATAACCGGAGTATTCGAGATTACCGTGTTCGAGATATCCAAAGTTTTTTCAATCATTTATATAGTAAATACGGCCGGGACCGAGGACTTGCTTCGACATATCCGGAGTATTCGACATATCCGTGTTCGAGATACCGAACGTAACCTGTATATAGTTTAATAAAAGTAGTGTTTAGAAGTGTATGGATGATGTCAACATTTAGGATGCATTCAATTGAAAGTAGAATTTTGTATAAAAAATCCTGTGAAGGACATCAAAGCCTTGATTGATCATATTGATACGTAAGCATTCTGAGGTGTGTAGACTCAGTTTTTGTTCAAATCCTGACCCCCTGGGGGTAGTGTGGGGCAAAAATGGGGGATCAGTTTCACATTGGAATATATAATTGGAAAAAATTTTGGTGATGTAGAACAGCCATATTGTTTCAGGTGAGTGTTGTGGCCCATTGGTCTCTTGTTATTGAATTTAACTTGAACAGTATATTTCATTAATTGTTGATTTATTTGCATTGTAGGTATCCATAGCTGGTGAACCAACAGGAGTTGAGATTGCAAGAGCACGTATCAGGGTAATGTGATTTATTGTTAGTAGTGTATGGATGATGTCAACATTTAGCATTCATTTAAAAGTAGAATTTTGTTTGAGGAACTGTAGATAAAACATAATTTTGTGCTAAGATCTGTGGGTGACCTACAATAATTACTCTTTCCATCTCTGTCCATCTGTCTTACTATCCGTCCATCTGGTAGCTATTTAAATTCTGACTCATAACTTTACTACGAAGCCTAAAAGCATCAAAATGTGTCAGCTGATGCACCATGGTAGGTATAATGCACTCTAATGTTAGGTCACTGTGACCTCTAATGAAGATAGTAGTCCAAATTGGCAATTCTGTCTGGTTAATAATAAAAACTATTTAGTCAAGAATCATCAAACATGTTCACTTAATAAATCTCAGGTATAAAATGTGTCTCACCCTAAATTAAGGTCACTCTGATCTTTGAAATGTCATGGCCAAATATGTCAAAACCCTTTTTAGCTCACCTGAGCTGAAGGCTCATGGGAGCTTTTCTGATTGAAATTTGTCCGTTGTCTGTCGTCGTTGTTGTCATCATAAATTTTTAACATTTTCATCTTCTTCTCCAGAACCACTGGGCCAATTTCAACTCGACACAAAGTATCCTTGGGTTAAGGAGATTCCAGTTTGTTCAAATGAAGGGCCACTCCCTCTTCCTACGGGAGATAATTAAGAAATGGTGAAAATTTGATGGTGTCTTTCAAAAATCTTCTCAAGAACCACTGGGCCAAAAAATTGGAAACTTATGTGAAACCATCTCTACATAGTGTAGATTCAAGTTTGTTCAGATCATGACCCCATTGGGTAGGGTGGGGCCATAAGTCTTACATAGGAATATATAGGAAAAATCTCTAGAACAGCAAAGCCATGTTTACTATGGAATGAATAGATTTCATGGTGGCTCGGTTTTCCTGGAATTCATGGGTTCCTCTCATCCACAAATTAACATCCTCCATAAATTAATAAATTAAGGTTACTTAGTCATATTTCCTTCTCTAGGTATGAGATTACACAAAATTACGTCCCCACGAACCTGTAAGATTTTAGCAATCCATGAAAATTGGCCCCCCACGAATTACCATGATTCAACAGTAGTCATATTTATATGGAAGCATCCTCAGGTAGTGTAGATTAAAATTTGTTCAAATCATGACCCCCAGGGGTAGGGTTAGGCCACAATGGGGGATCAGTTTTACATAGGAATATATAGGAAAAAATCTTGAAAATTCTTCTACTCAAGAATAGAAAAGTCTTGCAGAGTCATCTTAATATGGAAGCATCCTCAGGTAGTGTAGATTTTGGTTTGTTCAAATCATGACCCAGAGGGGTAGTGTGGGGCCACAATGGGGGATCAAAGTTTTACATAGGAATATATAGAAAAAGATCTTGAAAAATTTTCTTCTCAGGAACAGCCAAGCCATGATTAGTCATATTATTATGGAAGCATCCTCAGGTAGTGTAGATTCAGATTTGTTCAAATCATGACCCCTGGAGATTGGGTGGGGCTACAATAGGGCATCAAAGTTTTAGATAGGAAAAAATCTTGAAAATTCTTCTTCTCAAGAAAAGCAAATTGTTGTTGAGTCATATTAATATGAAAGCATCCTCACATGTTGTAGATTTAGGTTTGTTCAAATCATGACCCCCAGGGGTAGGGTGGGGCCACAATGGGGGATCAGAGTTATAAAAAAGAATATAAGGGATATATCAATGAAAATTTTCTTCTTAAGAACATCAAAGCCAGTCATTAATTCAGATACAAATGTGCTTGGAGGTAGGGAAGGCTTCAATAGAAGATCAAATGTCGGTACCTTATTTATACTTAAACTTTTCAATACTGAACTGATTTCTGCTTTTTTAAAGCCAAAGTACTCAGGTGAGCAATGTGGCCCATGGGACTCTTGTTATTAAGCTCACCTGAACTCATTCTCAAAGCATTCTTGGGTGAAGGGAATTTATTTTTTTTTAAATGAAGAGCCACATCCTCTTTCAAAGAATAATTAAGAACTAAAACATCTGCTATTGCAAAAAATAGTTCATCCACCCTTAAATGCCCTGAATGCTGCAGTATTGAAATTAAAATTAAAGTAAAGAAGTTTGGACAAAGCACAGTATTCAAAAACACATTACCAGTGACATAATACAAGTGACCCTTGATCTCTCAAAGTTCAAGGGACCTTAAAAAAAGTTCAAGAGATGGAGGGTTCGAGAGATCAAAAGGGGAAGGAAATCCATAATTAATTTTTCAGGTCTGATCATTATGGTTCTGTTATTAGCTCATCTGAGCCGAATGCTCAAGTGAGCTTTTCTGAGCAAAATTTGTTTGTTGTTTGTCATCGTTATCGTTGTTGTCATCGTTGTTGTTGTCATAAACTTTTTACAATTTCATTTTCTTCTGCAGAACCACTGGGCCAATTTCAACCAAACTTGGCACAGAGTATTCCTGGATAAAGGGGATTCAAATTTCTTCAAATGAAGAGCCACACCCTCTTCCAAGGGGAGATAATTAAAAAAAACATAGAAAAAAAACTTTAAAAATCTTCTTCTCAAGGGCAGTACAGCCATGATTTGTGATTTTATTAAAACATTGGATTTTTCCTTACTATAAGGACTAGAATCATCAAATCTTGTCATTTGATGCATCTAAGGATGTCATATCATGTTGACTCAAAAGTAGGTCACGGTAACCTACTTTTTGAATTTTGCATGCATTTGTTTTCAAATTGATTTAGAGGTATATTTTGGATATTTTAAGGCCTATGATCATCAAGCTTTGTCAGTTGATGTATCTTGGGTCCTCAAACTATGTCAACTGAAAAGTAGGTCGCCATGACCAACTTCTTGATTTCTATGGCTAATCTTTTTCAAAATATTTAAGGTAATTATTTCAGATACTGAGAGGTTTAGAATCACCAAACCTTGGAAGTTGATGCATCTTGGGGCCTTAAAACATTTATGAAAAAGTAGGTCACAGTGACCTACTTTTTGAATTTTGCAGGCATTCGTTTTCAAATTGTTTTAGAGGCATATTTTGAAAACTTTAAAACCTATGATGATCAAACTTTGTCAGTCAATACATCTTGGTTCCTTGGAGAACTTCATTTAAAAAATAGGTCACCTTGACCTACTATTGAGATTTTATGGCTATATTTAAGTAATTCAGGTACTAATTGGCTTAAAATCATCAAACTTTGTCAGTAGATGCATCTTGGGTCCTAAGAGATTGTCAATTTTGGTTCCTTGGAGAACTTCATTTAAAAAATAGGTCACCTTGACCTACTTTTGAGATTTTATGGCTTTATTTAAATATTTCAGATACTAATTGGCTTAGAATCATCAAACTTTGTCAGGTGATGCATCTTGGGTTCTCGGAGAATGTCAACTACAAAATAGGTCACTGTGACCTACTTTTGAATGTTTATGGCTATATTTAATTATTTCAGGTACTAATTTGCTTAGAATCATCAATCTTTGTCAGTTGATGAATCTTGGGTTCTCGGAGAATGTCAACTACAAAATAGGTCACCGTGACCTACTTTTGAATGTTTATGGCTATATTTAAATATTTCAGGTACTAATTGGCGTAGAATCATCAAACTTTGTCAGTTGATGAATCTTGGGCCCTTGAAGAATGTCAAGTGAAAAGTAGGTGAATTTGACCTACTTTTGAAAGTTTATGGCTATATTTAAATATTTTTAGATACTTAGAATCATCAAACTTTATCAGGTCCACAGAGTATGTCAAATGAAAGTAGGTCCAAAAGTAGGTCACCGTGACCTACTTCTGGAATATTATGGCTTTACTTAAATATTTCAGGTACTTATTGGCTTACCATAACCTACTTTTGAAAGTTTATGGCTTTATTTCAATATGTTTAGATGAAATATATGGAGATAATGAACAGTATTCAAGCTCAAATGTTCATTAAACATTACAAAATAGGAGCAGAGCGAAACCTCAGAAACATCAGAGGTGGGATCAGGTGCCATGGAGGAGTGAGCATCCCTTGCCGACCTGTCACACCGCCGTGTGCTCTTTGTCATGATCGGGAAATAACAAAAAAATCCATCAACAATTCAGTGTGTAAATAATGGCCTAACAATTAGAATGAAAAACATCAGTCAGCATTTGACTCAATGATAAATTGTATTTGCTGACAAGGTCATTGTATCGACCATAGAACTTATGAAATGATGACTTTAAACGAGACTGCTTATATTCTTGTTTCATCAACTTGTTTGTTAATAATTTACCTCGTTTTAGAAATTGTTCATATGTAGAGCATGCTCTTGCTTATCGAATCAACTGAGAGATATAAACCCTGTATGCAGGTGATGAAGGTATATTGCTGCATAAGTAAGGAAAACTGACAATTGAAAAGTTAAAGTCATCACGTTTATCATAAAGCTTTGTTGTTAGATTACTATTAACGTCTTTTTCAAGTAAAATATCCAAATATGAAACAGATGTGTGAGACTCTGTGGTATCTTTTATCTCAAGCTCACCGGGATATATCGTATCAACATAGGAATGGAAATAACCATTGTTAATTGACAATAAGTCGTCGATATATCTAAATGTCGAGTTGAAGGCCACAGCAAGTGTTTTCTTCTTTTCACGTATAACATTTTGGACAAATTCTGCTTCATATGAATACAAAAATAGGTCTGCTAATAACAGGGCGCAATTGGTACCCATGGGAATTCCAATAGATTGTTGGAAGATCTGGTCTCCAAAAACCACATAGATATTGTCAATCAGAAACTAGAGCATCTTTTAAACGTCAACTTCAGAGTAATTGTGTGTACAATCAGAATGTTTTTTAACAAAATAATTTTGCAAATGACCAATGACAAGGCAAGTAAATTGACGAGTTCCATTTTTATTGAAAAAGCAGCTGTCAGTGATATCAAAAAGCCTGGGCCAAGTTTTACTAAAGGTGGTAAGTCAAAACATAGACGTAAACGTAGACGTAGCCCTAACTTATGCCAATTTTGCATTTTACTAAAGGTTGTACCTTACGATTTGGCGTAGATTTAGTCAAAATCTACATGTGCCCTATAGCTGTCATAGAAAAACACACAGCCTTATAAAAATAACTATATCTTTATAAATGAGACGGGTTATTTAATCTGAGCGTGTTTTTGAGGGGATAAAAGCCAGTCATTCAACTATTTAGAAGGTCTCATGTCACGACTTTTATTTCCCAGGACTTTCTTTCGGAGTTTATCGATGTAATAATAACATGTCAACTTATGAATGTGTTATGCCCTAATAGCTTCACTCGTAGAGTTGAATTCGTAATTTACGTAAATAACTCTGCAATAAAGTAGTGTTTTCAATGTTTATAAAATGCTTTGAAGTTAATTAGATGCAAGTGCCGAGGAGGGGGGATTTACAGAACTGGTTATTAAATACATAAAGTAAAGTATTAATCCAAATATGTCCTATGGAAACACAGATCCCATGATAAGTTGTTATTATGTTATTACATGTACTTTTAAGAAATATGAAAAAAAAAATTAAAAACCTACAAAATTTGATTTTATTCGCTTATAAAAGGCAGGCACTTGCAATACATTAATTCATACTATCATGTCAGATGTATATGTACACTGTATGCATCTTTATGGAAAAAAAAATTCTAAATTTATTGCAAAATTTTATTTCTCATGTTAAGATGGTAGAGTTTCTTTACAATGGCATTTATATAAAAATACCGCATAATTATATATACACTTTATTCTTACTTTTCTGAGTCATATGATGTCATAGTAGACTAATTTATGCAATGTACATTGAAAATTACATCATAATTTGGAAATGCCAAAAAGTATGCACTTTGTTCATTTTAGTGTCTTCTGAAAGTAATTTTGAAATTTGCAATTATTTTAATGAGCAAAAAACAATGTACACTCTTATCAGTACGTAGTAATTCATTGTATGTAAAAATTAAATATCTAAAAATCATTTTATAGGTTTGGTTTTATCATGTGCTACTTTCTGATATTTTTTATCGCAAATCACATGCAAGGTATTTACATGTACATTCATAGAATGTTAAAAATAAATAAATATGAGAGAGAGAGAGAGAGAGAGAGAGAGAGAGAGATAATATTTACAAACAATTGGGGTGTTGTTGTTTGTAGGTTTGTTTTTCTGTTTTCAAATTTTGAAGAAAAAATGAAATTAAAGCGTTTAAGCAAAACAATGCATATGCGTTCTTGTACGTATAGATTATAAGTAAGAAATATATAATAATATGTTGATGCTCACTCCTCCATGGCACCTGATCCCACCTCTAAATTTTGAGGTCTGTGTTGCTCTGCTTCAAATTTGTATTGTTTCCTTGGACTTTCGAGATTGAATGCTGTTCGTTATCTTCATATTTCATGTACAATACGTGGACTTATAATCTCTAAAACTGTTTGTTTACAGTGGCCTACAAACACATTTTGTTTTGAATTTTAGAGTTTTATTTTAACGTGTTTTAATTTGGCAGTCAAGTGTAGCGTGCAGATACATGCATAATCTTTTCAATATGCCAATGACCTATGACTTGTAATCTAATATAAACGGTCTGAAAACAAAACAAATAAAAAAATATTGGAAAAAATATATGCAACAATATTTGGTTGATAACTGCTGCTCAGCGTAAATGTGTTTATCTTTCTTCTCCCTTTTTAGGATTAACTATATTTAAAATAAATGGATAAATGAAGACCGCACATGAAATTTTTAATAATTTTTTTTCTTTTGGAATAACTGTGCATATGTTTGATAGCAAATTAAATTAAAAAAAAAAAAACAGCTCAGGTAATTCTTTCTTGTCTGCAAAATTATTTTGAAAATCAAGAAACTCCATCATTATTTTTTTTATTATTTCTTTTATTTAATCATTTATTTCTTTTATTTAATCATTTTAATGATGCTGTCTGTTCATTTCAGTTCTCGTCTCTTCTTTATTCGATGTGAATAAAAGTAACCATATGCATGCGTAGCTTCCGTTACTACGTTGTTTTTTTCTATCTTTTACTGAAGAGTTCCTGTCGTAAGTTACGAGAAACTTTACATGCAGGGCTATGTTTATGTGCGTAGATATGACCTTTAGTAGAACGCTATCTATGCACACATAAATTCAGTCGTAAAGTCTACGTTTACGTCTACGTCTATGACAAAATTTACGACCTTTAGTAAAACTTGGTCCAGGACTTTTACTTCTTGGCTAAGAATTATAAAACTTTGTCATTTGATGCATCTTGGGTCCACAGAGTATGTCAACTAAAAAGTAGGTCACCGTGACCTACTTTTCAAATTTTATGGCCCTATTTAAATATTTTTCAAGTACTTGTTGGCTTAGAGTCATTAAACTTTGTCAGTTGATGAATCTTGGGTCCTCAGAGTATATCAACTGAAAAGTAGGTCACTGTGACCTACTTTTGGAATTTTACGATGATATTTTAATTTTATTAGACACTAATTGGCTAAGAATCATCAAACTTTGTCAGTTGATGCATCTTGAGTCCTCAGAGTGTGTCAGCTGAGAAGTAGGTCACTGTGACCTTGTTTTGAAATTTTATGGCTATATTTTAATATTTGGGGTACTAATTGCCTTTGAATCATCAAAATTTGTCAGTTGATGTATTTTGAATCCTCAGAATATGTCATCTAGAATGTAGGTGACAGTGACCTACTTTTGGAATTTCAAGGCAATATCTATAATTTTTAAATGATAAGAAACTTAAAATCATCAAACTTTGTCAGTTGATGCATCTTGGGTTCTCAGTGTGTTTTAACCATAATATAGGTCATGATGACCTACTTTTGAAGTTTTAAGGGCTTATCTTAATATACAAGATACTTAGAGGCTTTAAATAGAAGTTATAGGTTGTACAATTTATCAGAAGAGCGATTCAATGCCCTTGGGCCTCTTGTTTTATTATATAAAGCTTTGTAACAAATTTAAAACAGATCTTTGTTTTCACTAAAATGACATAAATATGCATTTTTTATTGTTCTACAGACTCACAGTGCATTACACAGCAGATAATGTAAATCAATTTGTCCCTTGGGAGTAATGAGTGAACATGCATCCAGTTAAAGATTAATTAATGAGTTCAGTGTGGGAAGTTGTAAGAGCATCTCTGATCTAGCAGGTGTTATCTGTATCTCCTGTGAACTGGGCAGAAGAATTAAAGATCTCTGTTCTCTAACTGTGTTAATTGTAATTTATAGTCTGTCAATCTATAAAATACATAGTTACTGGATGACCAGCCTTTTATTTTTAAAATAAATTTAGTAGAAAGTTATCAAGATTAATTTGATATTGTATAAAATATTTTGTTCAACAAAAAAATTTGCAGAGTGTCATGTCTTACAAAGATGACAAGTACTTGCAATTTATTTTTTCAATCTAATGAAAACAATATAATTATTAGTATTGATGTTTTATTAGGCTGTGCCTTAGATCATCATTCATTAAAAGAATATATAAATGAGCAATTAAATTTTCACTCTAAAGGTTAAAAGAAATTCTGAACACTTAGGTCCATAAAATACATTTAATTTCTGGGTACTTTTTTTTGAAAAGCCTAGTGGGGGTTTTTGTCCATTTTGGACAGTTCTAGTATTAATGTTGAAGCCTCCTTCAGAATCATTTTTGTTGAAATCATGGCCACTGTGTATAGGATGAGGCCAGAAAAATCAAAATTTGACACAGGAATACATGTATATTGGAAAAAAAATCTGCAGGAACAGCAGGTCCAAAGTGACTTTGGTGAGCATTGTGGCCCATCGGCCTCTTGTTAGATAACAAATTAACGAAGTTTTATCCCCACAAAATTTAGTATTTAGTGTGCTTATATGGTAGATTTGAATGAACACTCAGTTCAACAAAACATAAAAAAGTCCCTTTAGAATGTATTTTAAAGAAATATATATCTTTTGTAAAAGAAATTTTAAGAAGCAGAAAAGGAGGTATTTTCCCATGATTTCTGCTAAAAGTTGTACGACTATGAGAAGGAGAGAAAAATATTATCTTTTAAATGCCTTACATCTAAATATAAAAGGCTTATAAGGAAATATACTTTGATTATTTCAATTAGTCAGAAACCAGACAAGAATCCCTTCTTAATATCTTCTTCTCAACAACAGCTAAGTCATGATCAGTCATATTTATATGAAAGCATCCTTAGGTAATGTAGATTCAAATTTGTTCAAATCATGAGCCCCAAAGGTAGGGTGGGACCACATTGGATAATCTTTACATGTGAAGAAGTAGGAAAAAACTTAATTCCTTCTCAAGAACAATGAATCCATGATTGATTATGTTAATATGGAAGCGACTTCATATAGTGGATATTCAAGTTTGTTCAAAGCATGACACCCCTCCCCCCCCCCCCCCCCCCATTGGGGTAGGGAAAGACAAAAATAGAAGATCAAAGTTTTATTTTGGAATTAATTGGAAGAATTTTCACAGAAATTTCTATTCTTAGTAACCATGGCAACACCACTCATCAAAATCAAAAAATGTTAAAAGACTTAAATATCTTAGTGTAGTATGCTTGTGTACCCAGTTATATTAAAATTGGATTAAAACTGTATGAGAAGTAAAATTAAGTAGAATTTCACAAAAATGACTATATTAAGTAACCATGGCAATATTACTAATAGAAATAAAAAAAAACTAATAAACAGAATTATTGAAATACTTTCAAAGTGCTCCTCCTCCTACAGTTTTAGTCTGATTTCAGTATAGCTTGGCAATAACTGAACTACACTAAGATACATAATTTAGTATATATGTTTTTGATTTCACTAAACATTCTTGCCATGGTTACTAAAAATTGAACTTTCTATGAAATACATTTAAAATGTTACTTGTAACAGTTCTTGTCTGATTTCATTATAATTTGGCACACAAGTAGACTACACTAAAATACATTACTCTCAATTTTTATGCCCCCCTTCGAAGAAGGGAGGGCATATTCTTTGCTGCTGTCTGTCGGTCAGTCTGTTGGTCCACCAGTAGTTTCTGTTCATTTTCTTCGCAGAGGTTGCACATTCTGAAATGAATTTGGTATACAGATTTATCATAAGAATATCTAGGTCAAGTTCTGTTTTGGGTATGATCGAGCAATTTCGGACAGAGTTATGCCCCTTGGACTTAGAAAAATGCCAATGATTTGGGGGAGGGGGGCATAAGTGTTTCACAAACATCTCTTGTTTTTTTTTTCGATTTTGATGTATGGTGTTGCCATGGTTACCAAAAATAAAAATTTCTATGAAATACTTTCAAAATGCTACTCCTACTACAATTTTGATCTGATTTCAGTGAGCTTGGCACACAAGTAACAGTAAGATACATTATTCTATCTGTTCTTGATTTTCATGAAAGGTGTTGCCATGGTTACTAAAAATAAAAATTTCTGTGAATTTCTTGGAAAAGGCCATTCCTCCTATAGTTTTGGTCTTATTTCAAAATAACTTTGCACACAAGTAGACTACACTATGGTATGTAATTCTCTTAATGTGTTTTTGATTTCAAAGAACAGTGTTGTTATAGTTACTAAAAATAGAAATGGCAAGATTTTTTGCAGTAAGACTGAAACTGAAGGAGGAGTAGCCTTTTTGAAGAGTTTTACAGAAATTTCTAATTTTAATAACCATGGCAACATTGTCCAATAAAACTAAAACCTGATACACAGAATTATGTGTCATAGTATAGTCTAGTTGTGTACCAAGTTATATTGAAATCAGACTTAAACTGTAGAAGGAGTAGTGATTTGAAAGAATTTTACAAAGATATCTATTTTTAGTAAACATGGCAACACTGTTCATTGAAATTGAAAATGATATACAGAATTATGTATCTTAGTGTAGTCTACTTGTTTACCAAGATATATTTGAACAGACCAAAACTGTAGGCAGAGTAGTATTTTAAAAAACTGTTATGATGAACAGACAGATAGAAACCTTTCTATTGCATAAGCTCTCTGACCAGTAGAGCTAAAAATGGGGATATGTTTTAGATTTAAAATTGTTGAAGGCCTCACCATTGGACAAAGGATGGGGTCTCAAGGTCTCTTTAGAGTTGCCCTTAAACAGGTCTAGACCACTAGATTTTCTTACGTCAGCATAAATTTGCATGTAAATTAGCTATCTGTTTACTTTTCCGACTGCAATGCATTATGGGCTACTACAAGTATCAATACGAACTCGGTTGTATTGAAAATAAAGGGCAATTTGGATTGTCCCTTGGAAACTCATTCTTAATTCGTTTTTTATATTTATGAAAGAAATATTGAAAATGATGTCATTTACAAAATTTGCTTTATGAAGCTTTATATCAACTTAATTGTAATACATCGGCGTAAACCATTGTTCACAGAGACGTAGGTTCTATTGTGTCGATAAAGCATTGAGTGTGTTTTTATACGCCCGTCTTTAGATGGGATGTATTATATGTTATAGCGTTCATGTCCGTCCATCTGTCCGTCCGTCCATCTGTTAGCTTTTCTCGTGTCCGGCTCATAACTTTAATACTATTAGGCCAGGTAAAATTAATCTTTAGATTCTCATCCCCGCCCGCCCCTCTCAAAGTGCCCTGCCCCGTTGTTTTTTATTTTGATTTTTGGGTGTCAAAAGTATTTTCATCTATTTTTATTCAGCAAGAATTTGGGTCAAAAGTTAAGAGTTATCTTACGTCTGTATTAAAAGTCGCGTGGCGCTATTTATAGCAAAAAAAACCATGTGAAGAATGGAGAAAAATTGGCAATAAAAGCAGTTTAAATACGAAAGGAAAAGATAATTTGTCAGTAAAGAGAAGACAGAGAAGCAAAAATAACATAAAGACATCTAGATACTATCACTGGCATGAGCAAGTTTTTAAAGAGATTTCAACCAAGTAAAAACAGACGAAGAAAATGACACCTGGACAAGTTTTAAGGATCTCCTGTTGTACTTGTATGTGATTTTGCATTAAAAAAAAGACATCGTCGGCAGACTTTAGAGAATAATAGTGCAAAGGAAATGTTAAATCTTAAAAATGTTCAGGCCAAGGCTTTCAGTAGAATATTTTACAGATTTTGCAAATATGACATATGATTTTGTTTGGCGTGTGCCGTATCTGTTTACTTGATAATTTGTTAATAGAACTATAAATATTTTAATTTTTTATAACAAGAATCTTCTGCAGACATTTAAAGGATATGAAAACAATAAAATCTATTTATATTGGCATTAACATAATGTAAAGATTTTGTGTACGAAGAGTGTTTTGTTGATATTTTCAATTATAAAAAATAAAATCCGCCCACCCGCCCCAATTTTTTAAGAAATTAGGATGAGAATCTAAATTTTAAATTTATGTGGCCTTAGGCCTAGGATTATCAAACTTTGTCAGCTGATACTTCTTGGGTAGAAGGTGTGTCGCGCACTAAAAGTAGGTCGCTGTGACCTTTAATTAAGATGCTATGGCCAAATATGGAAAAATCCTGTCCAGCTCATAACTAGAAAACTATTAGACTTAGTATCATCAAACTTGGCCAATTTATGCATCTTAGGTAGAAGGTGTGTCTCGACCTATTTCAAGGTCACTGTGATCTTTAATTTAAGTGAATTTTTTTTTTGAAAATTGTCTTTTTACTATTAAATTACATAATCCCAAAAAATGTAAGAGTGTTGCATTATCTTATTACAAAAATGTTAAATCAAGAAAATACTTATTTTTTCATTATATACTTTACAGCAATCTATAACAAATGTAATTAGAGAAATTCCACCTCTCCCATGGGTCACTGGTCAATGAGAATTTTGATAACAGAAAATTACATGTCAAATTAGAGAGAAATTCATGAGTTTAGTGTGAGGAACTGACTGGTAGAGCATCTCTGATCAAGCAGGTGTTATCTATATCTCTTGGGAACTGGGCAAAAGAATCAACCATGTTGGATTTAGTAGATCTTGGCTAGCCTAACTTTTAAAATGAATTTGATGACAAGTAATTAAAACTAATTTGATATTTTGATAGATAGTCCTTACAAATCTAAGAGTCATGCAGGAACCTTATTAAATATATTGCATCAAGATTACACATTAGATTTTTTTTTTTCTGTTTATAAATCTTTGTAACAAATTTAACAAAAAAATCTTTGTTTTCAAATTTAATTTCAGAATGACATAGATATGCATTTTTATTGCACTACAAAGCTGAAAGTGCAGATCCATTCATCCCTTCAGAGTAATGAGTGGACATGCATCCAGTTAAAGATTAATTAATGAGTTCAATGTAGGAAGGCTAGCTGTCTCAATCATTTATGATAGAGCATCTCTGATCAAGCAGCTCTTATCTGTATCCTTTGGGAATTAGACAGAAGAACTGCTGGTCAGTTTATAACATATTATGTCATTTGATGGCCAGCTTTTTATTTTTATACGCCTGTCATAAGACGGGACATATTATGTTATAGCCTTCATGTCCATCCATCCATCCGTCTGTTAGATTTTTTGTGTCCGGCTCATAACTTTAATACTATTAGGCCTAGAATTATCAAACTTTGTCAGGTGATACGTCTTGGGTAGAAGGTGTGTTGCGCATTAAAAGTAGGTCGCTCTGACCTTTAATTTAGATGTTATGGCCAAATATGGAAAAATCCTGTCCGGCTCATAACTAGAAAACTGTTGGACTTGGAATCATCAAACTTGGCCAATTTATGCATCTTAGGTAGAAGGTGTGTCGCGACCTATTTCAAGGTCACTGTGACCTTTAATTTAGTGAAATTAAAAAAAAAAAACTGTCTCTGTACTATTAAATTACACAGCCCCCAAAAATGTAAGAATATTGCAGTATCCTTATTAAAAACATGTCAAATCAAGAAAATACTTATTTTTTTCATTATATACTTTACAGCGATCTATAACAGATGTAATGTTACAAGAGAAATTCCACCTCTCCCATGGGTGTAATCATCAAGCACTGGTCAATGAGAATTTTGATAACAGAAAATTACATGGGTGAATTAAAAAAAAATGACCACCAAACTGAAATTTTTTGGAAAAAATTCAACTACTTCTAACATATTTTTCACTTATATCATCATATTGCACATGCATTCTAGTTTAAAATCCTGAAGTGGCAATAGAATAGACAATTGGATTAAAAAGTTTCAGAATTTTTATTAGTAAAATTTCTTTAAAAAGAAAATATCATTACACCTTAAAAGACTTTCTAAAATACATAATTACAAGAAATTATAGTTTTTTATGCTTCAAAATGGTAAGAGGGGTATAAATGATTAAATCTAGACCTCGATTGAGTATCTTCTCTTGTATGTTTGACAAAAAATTGGCTTTTTGATTGTTATTTTACATTATTTTTTCAATTCTGGTTTGAAAAGTTTTAATATGAAAAAAATATGAAGCAATAAAATTCCCCAAATTTCACTTTTTTGTCCATTCAAGCCAATTCTTTAAATCTAAGCCAAAAAAGAATTTTTGTATATGAGTTCTCTTACAAAAACTACTAGATTTTGAAGTGACCCTATGTTACATTATTGTGTTGCACTCCTGACATCTGATATGTATTTTTTTTTAATATTGTTTTAAAAATTATAACTCACAATAACCAATTCTTACTTTGTAAATTAATTTGTCATTTTGATATATGGTTTTTCATATCTTGAAGACCTTGAGACTTGATTATTTGGAAAGTGTAATATATATAAATTGTATATAAAACTATATGTGAAATGATGAAAACTATTCTCTGAATTGACTACAAAATTTCTGTAATATGTTGATAGACATAGTGTTTTGAACATCAAATAGTATCAAACATTTTTTTTAACTCATTTTTTAGTAAAGATAGTTGAAAAGCATTGGTAATATTATAAAGCAGTTTTGTTGCACTCCTGACTGCAGTAAAATTTAAAATTAAAACTGTAGAACACAAAAATTCATAAAGTGTTGGCAACATCAAGTGGTAATGAAACTGTGCAATGTTTATAGCCCAATACTTCATAATTAAAACAGATGAAAGTATTTAAAATTCGCATTTTATCTGGAACTATTCCCTATTTATGCCAAAAAACTAGCTTAAATGTATATTTAGAAGATAAAATATATTTTATAGCATATTTTCCTTTAGAGGACAAACACAGTAACCCACCAGAAAAATTCTACTCATCATTTTTTCTTTATTCTTATTGGATGATTTATAATTCTAACATATTTGTTGCACTCCTGACCAAAAGCATTGGGTTCTTTAAAGTAGAATTGTGAAGTGAAAATTACATAAGAACTTGTTCTGTTGTTTCAGTGAAGTTGAGGAGGAATTACTTGAATTTTATGACAATTTTTTTAGTGTGTTTATTTTTAACATTCTTTAAAAAAATCACAAAAAAGATAAAAACACATCTGAATTGATAAAATTGAAAAATAAAGGATTTTAATAATAAAACTGTCAATAATTTAGTATTAAATTATACAAAAAGATCATTATTAATTAATGAATATGTCTAAGCATGAATAGAAGTGTTTTCATCACACAATTTGAATCTTTAAAAAAATGTGTTGCACTCCTGACCATATAAATATAGATCTGAAGCACAGACAGATCCTGTAATTGATAAATCTATTTGGTAAAAATGTTCTTTGTGTCTTTCTTTTCCAAAATAAAAATCAGAAAATCATATAATGATAATAGTTTTTTCATGCTTGGGAGCAAAACATCAAATATGTTGCACTCCTGACATTATTGGGTATGCACATATACTTGACTCTAATTAATGCTGCTTGTGATTTATATAACATTTTTTTAAGTTTTAAAATGTATATCAGTTATTGTTTTAGACTTTGAAAATTCTTTTTTGTCTTAATTTTCTATCAGAATTTTACAATTGATGTTTTTTTGGCAACACTACATTTTTTCTGTTGCACTCCTGACATGGTATAACATTTTTTTAAACATCAGCCATGACCACAACTTGATTAAACAAAAGTTGCTGCAGCACACATTTAAAGCTCAATACTTTGAATATTATCAGGAAAGTCTTTATTTTCAACATAAAGCATTATTATTTATTTCACAGATCTCCAAAAAATATTGAAATTTCAAAATGTCACAGAAAGGTGTTGCACTCCTGACAATTTTAGCATCATTTTTGGGCATAACTTTTTTGTTAATTGAGATATCAACGAGATATTTGGCAGATATTTAGACACTATCTAAAGACATATGCTGAGACATAGAAATCTATTTACATTGCCTGTATTTTTATTGTGGGTTGATAAATATGCGTTTGGTCATTTTTTTTTTAATTCACCCACATGTCAAACTAGAGAGAAATTAATGAGTTTAGTGTGAGGAACTAACTGGTAGAGCATCTCTGATCAAGCAGATGTTATCTATATCTCCTGGGAATTGGATGGGCAAAGGAATCAACATTGGATTAAATGAATCTAGTTGGCTAGCCTTTTAACTTTTAAAATGAATTTGGTGAAAAGTAATTAAAACTAACTTGATATTGTATTATAAACTAATTTGATATTGTATAATATACCCGGGGGGGGGGGGGGGGGGGGGGGTATTGGAATAAGCATGTTGGGTTGTCTGTTTGTCAATATAAACTGCAGCTTGAAACCAGTCTGACATTAAATCTCAAAGAAATCATCAAGCATTTTTTTTAAAAAAAAAATGTTTTATGGTAGATAGTTCCTACAAATCTTAGAGTCATGCAGTAACCTTATTAAAAATATTGCATCAAGTTTACACAAGTTTCTTTCTTTTTATAAATCTTTGTAACAAGTTAAAAAAAATCTCTGTTTTCAAGGGAATGACATAAATATGCATTTTTATTACAATACAGACTATTAAAGCAGATAGTGCAGATCCATTTATCCCTTGGGAGTAATGAATGGACATGCATCCAGTTAAAGATTGTAAGTAATGAGTTCAGTGTATAGGAAGGCTAGCTATCTCAATCATTTCTGTTAGAGCATCTCTGATCAAGCAGCTCTTAGCTGTATCCTTTGGGAATTAGACAGAAAAACTGCTTGTCAGTTTATAGCATATGTCATTTGATGGCCAGCCTTTTATTTTCAAAATTAATTTGGTATAGATTAAATTCTTAAGACTATTTTGATATTGTTTAATACGAAATTTTTGTTTAATTTTTTGAAAATATCAAATAAATATGAAAGATTGGGGGGGGGGGGGGGGGGAGAGAGAGAGAGGGAGGGGGCTGCAGATGGGCCTTTGTCAAGGTCTACCACAACCAGTTGAGAAATTTATTATAATTAGTGCCTGCACTACAGGAAATGTATAAACATCAAATATTATAGGGAATGGAAAAATCATGGAAATCTTTGAATTAAGGTTGACATGATTTTCTTGCACCCTAAACTGTTTATGATAATTGAAGAATATTTGACGGGCATATCATGCTGTGGCGGGGCACTTCATTAAATTTAATTTGGTATAGATTAAATTGTTATTACTAAATTGATATTGTTTAATATGATATTTTTAATTATTTTTATTTAATCTTCTGAAAATATCAACTAACAAATGTCTCACAGATATGAAAAATGTGGGGGGGGGGGGGGGGGGGGGGGCTGCAGATGGGCATACACAACCAGTTGAGGATCTGTAATGTAATACTACAGGAGATGTATAAATTAATATTATAAGGAATGGAAAAATCATGGATATCCTTGTATCAAGGTTGATATGATTTTCTTGCACTCTAAACTGTTAATGATAATTGAAGAATATTTGACGGGCGTATCATGCTGTGGTGGGGCACTTTATTTTCACGTGATGTACATAGTTTTAGACAGCAGTACAAGGTGTGCAATTATTATTGAACTCCTCGGTATCATAAAAAAAGAATTATGTACACACAAACATCAAAGCGTTTGTACGGTATTTGAAGCAACTATTAATGATCTAAAACAACTCAAATATTAGATGTGAGCATGGAACAGTGTCTTCGGAATACAATCTTTCAATTTCAGCCTTATAAAGTAAAAAAGAAGCTTTACGGTTTTTCCGGTGAACAAGTAAATAATATACAGTAAACCGATGAAAACCACATGTGGCTATTGAATTGTAAACACGTAGTCGGCTTAGACAAAAACATTGTCACGTGTTGAAAAGTGCCATCCATAAAAGGTAGTGTACCCGACCTGTTAAAGGATATGTTGTTGAAACTCTGATATACTGCCCACTTTAAGGACTACAATCATCAAATTTTGTCAGTTGATGCATCTTAGGAGCTTGGGATTAGAGCTGAAATGGTTCGAATATTCGCAAATAAATAGTAAATGGTGAATATTCGAATGGAAATTTAGCATTCGAATATTCAGTCACATGATTTATACTTCAATGTTTACTTTGTTGATTAAATTATATTGGTGCTTTAATGATAAAAACTTGTAGTATTAATAAGGATTTAACATTACTTTATCCTTTCGATGATCTACTGAGCTGTAGACAACCTCTCGGGATTTTATTACCGTTAGAAAGTACTGGAAATATGATTAGAAATTTAAAGAAAGAATGCACAAAATTTTTCTCAGTGTAAATCCTTTTGAATATATGCTCAAAATATTTCATTTTCATATTGAGTGTAATTCATGCCTACCAATTTCATCACCGATCGTTTGGATGGCCCCGCCGCTCTATTTCCATGCGTTTTTCTATCAAGGTTGTCACTAAATTACAAATGTTTTTTTCTTTTAAAAAGAAATAACTCTAAAAACTAATTACTGACTTTAATAAAAACACGTTAATTTACAGAATTACCTCTCAAAATATTAGTAGCATGTTCAGTAATGCGTGACGTGAATACCCCGGTAACGCATATGGACTTTCGCACTTTCGACTTTTTCTACAGCATATTTCATTTGTACTATCAAACTTTGACTTTTTCTGCATGCAAAAATAGTTTCCTTTTTTAGGACATAAATTTACACATTCTCCCACCAACCTAATCTTGCGTGATAAAATAATGTCTATACTGTAAATAGGGCGAGATCCGCAACACTGAAAAAATATCTTCTGTTTTTTATTTTTTTTTTTTTTTATTATTTATTATACCCCACGCAACAAGTTGCATAAGGTATAATGTTTTTGACTCGTCCGTCAGTCAGTCAGTCAGTGTGTCAGTCAGTCAGTCCTGTTTTCTTGTCAGTGCAACTCCTCTTAAACCGCTGCACAGAATTTTGGCTGCACAGAATTTCGTCAAACTTTGCAGATATTTAGGACACAGTGTGAAGTTATGCATATTCCCAGGAAATTCCGAATCCGTTATTTTTCTTGGAATTCGGCACGTTTCAACTTGGATTTTTGGCCATATCTTGAATTTAGAGAGGAACAGTTTGTCAGCGCAACTCCTCTTAAACCATTTGACAGAATTTTGTCAAACTTTGCAGATACTTCCGACACATGGTGTAGATTTGCATATTGCCTGGAAATTCTGATTCCTTTATTTTTCTTGGAATATCGGCACATTTCAACTTAGATTTTGGCCATATCTTGAATATAGAGAGGAACAGTGTGTCAGCGCAACTCCTCTTCAACCACTGCACACAATTTCGTCATACTTTGCAGATATTTAGGACACAGTGTGCAGATGTGCATATTGCCAGGAAATTCTGATTCCTTTATTTTTCCCTTGGAGTTTTGGATATTATTGAAGAAACTTTCCAGCAAAGTAAGAAGGAAATCCACTGGAATCAGCTTTTGTAATGAAATTTTTTGTGAAATATTTCATGACCTTAAAAAAACCCTATTGATTTTAAGATCATAATACTAATGATTCAACACACACACACACACATACAATCTTGGATAGAAGTACACAAAAAGTTCTCACCCCCCCCCCCCCTCCACACACACCCACCCACACCCACACACCCACACACACACCTCAAACTAGTGCTTTGCTTTAAATAATTTCATAAGTACAGTATATAAATAAATTTATGACTACATCATAATTTTGTTTCCATCAGTTATTTAAATGTGTCAATTGTCATATGTTGTACATGGACTTACACTCATTAACAAATCGAAATCACTGAGGAATTTAAATAACAGTTTGTCAGCATAACTCCTGCACTGAATTTCCTGAAACTTTGTATATTACCAAGAAATTCTGATAACATTATATTTATCTAGAAACTTCAGCCCAATTAAATTTGTAACAGACAAAGATTTAAGTGTCCTTATAGGCAAGAAGTTTTGATGTGATGATTTGATTAACCCATAAGTAGGTTTCATTGTACAAGTCCAGTTTGGTGTGCTGCATTTTTAGCCAAAGAATGACCAGGTTAAGGTTCTTGGAGCAGCTCTCATTTCCAAATAACAACTATAAGCCCTATTTTGACCAAACATGCAGGGATACATCTAAGGATGCACACTCCCAGACCTCCTTCAGATGCTGTAGCTGACCTACATTTTCCAGATGAATGACCAGGTTTAAGTTTTTGGAGCAGGTTCATTCTATAGTAACTATAAGCCCTATATTGACCAAACTTGCATGGATAATACATCCAATGATGTACACTACCAGACTTGCTTCAGATGCTGGATTTGACCTACCATAATTTTTGGACTATACATCGGGGTTTAAAGGTCGAAAGGCTCATTTTTAGCCTTAATTTTTAAAAAATCCTTTGATAGGGCGAATTCGGAAGATAGGACAAGGTGTTGTTTATTGATTTACTACATTTCAGAACATGTAAACATCTTGAAAACCGTGATATTATTGTATTGAAATAATAAAGTGATATTTTTATGTGTTAAAAATTTTAATTGTGTTTTATGTATACAAAAGTTTCTTTAGTGTACATGTAACTTCCTTGAATTGTGCTACAACGTATTTTTCTCCAACTTGCCTGTTCAAAGCCTTTGTAGTTTCACGCTGTCATTAAACTTTATCCATAAATATGGTAGTGTACAATAGCTTTTAATAAGGGATATACTTCAGACCAAAAAATAATTAGGGCCCTGCTCTGAGGGTGCCCTATAGTGATCAGTCTGTCCATCTGTCCGTCTGTCCTTCTGTCCATCTGTCCGTCCGAGATCTCTTGTCTGGAGCATATCTTCTATCTCCTTGGCCCAATCTGGCTCATACTTCACCCACAGAGTGCCTTTGGGTAAAGGGTGTGCAGTGACCTTGAACCATGTTTCTAGGTCCAAGGTCAAGGTCATAGCAGAATTATATGAAAAATCCTTGTCCGGAGCATATCTTCTCTCCTCTTGCTCCAATGTGGCTCATACTTCACTCACATAGTGCCTCTGGTCAGTGGATGTGCAGTGACCTTAAAGGAAGTTTCTAGGTCAAGGGTCAAGGTCAAAAATAGCATCTCTATTTAAAATCTTTGTTCAGTGCATAATTTCTTTCCCCTAAGTCCATTCAGCCTCAAACCTTATCAATTGACTTAGGATATGGAACACTTGTGATTTTCCTTCCATATTTCTGATAGAGGATATGCAACAATTTTCATAGAGGATATGCAGCTTTCATGATTTTTGTGCCTTTTTTTGATAGAGGGTATATGGAGCACTTGTGATTTTCGTGCCATTTTTTTATTATAACAAGGATAACAAAGAAGCCCTTTAGACTCGAGCAACACATCCCTTAATGGTACACAAATGTTCCTCTTCAAAATAAACCCTTTTCAGCTATCTTACATTTTCATGTTCATTGCTGAAAGCGGGGCCCTTTGAGATAGCCACCATCTCAATGATATCTAGTTATTTCCATTTTAGAACATCTTGGACACATTCTTAATATATTTCATTTACACATTATTTACAATATTCACGGATTCACCAACTTTGATGACTGCCATTTTTGTATTTTCCTATTTAGGGATTTCCTAAAGCACGCAAATGACTATCACATGTACTAGTAAGCAGTTGAAATTAATCATATTTTCATGCTTTAATTTTGCACCTTTTTGTACACAGTGTATATCCCTTTATCGGTCAGACAATTAAAATTCCTACAGAAGCCATTGTTGAATATTTCAGTGTACCCCTTGGGTATGATGAAGTTTGACTTCTATCATTTAAAAAAAAAAATTATTTTGTAATGGTTTCTAAGTCAACCTATTTTAGATTAGCGATAAATGAATTTTTAACTTCCAAAAACGTATGAATTTAATAGTAAATTCAAGATAAGCGTGTTTTATTAGTTATTAATCTAAAAAATATTTATGACTAGTGATATATTTGGTAAATAAATAAATAAAATTACTGGCAACAATTTCTATTTTGTGAATGCATTTACAATTTACATTTTTAAAAAAAATCACAAGACAATGAAAAAAATATTTGGGTAGACAATTTCAATTAATCGTTACACGTAAATTGTTAAAAAGGTAAAGATTATTTTCCCAATTGTGATTTTGAAAACTATCTGTATTTTAAATGTCAGTACGGTTGCGATTAATTTTTAGTAAACGATTGCAACTTCCAACTTCACAAGATGGACGCAGAATTCGAAAGCACGTTGTTAAATATACTTTGAAGTTTGATGAGACATATTTACGAGGTGATTAAATAAGTTTTGTTTTGTACATCGATGGATATTTAATGGAAGTTAATTTGTAAGACATCATTGAAATATATCTTTAATTCTTTTTTGTTTATTATTTTTTCTCGGTAAAATAATTAAAAAAGTTATGAAAATGCCACAGACTTGCTTTAAAATTGATGTAATTTCGTGATTTGGGGGCATTTTTCGTAAACTTGAGCCTTACAAAGGTTGATTCATTAAACAGAGTGACCCAAAGGGTTCTGAGAAAAAAGTATCTATCTATCTTCCAGTAATTACGGTACATTTTCTGGATGAGTGAGTAGGTGAAAAATTTTGCAGCAGGTTAATTCTAAAGAAACTATAACCTCTATGATGACTAACCTTGCGTTGAAGGTACATTTATTGATGCACACTACCAGACTTGCTTCAGATGCTGAATTTGATCTACATTTTCTGAATTACCAGACTTGCTTTAGATGTTGTATTTGACCAATATTTCTGGATGAGTGTCCAAGTGAAAGGATTTGGAGTAGGTTCATTTTGAGCTCATCTGAGCTGAAGGCTCAAGTGAGCTTTTTAGATCGAAATTTGTGCATTGTCTGTTGTCATTGTTGTAAACTTTATCCTTGAGTAAAGCAGATTCAATTTTGTTCAAATAAAGGGCCACACCCTCTTCCAAGAGGAGATAATCAAGAAGAAGTAAAAATTGGGTGGGTTATTTAAAAATTTTCTCAAGAACCACTGGGCCAGAAAAGATGTCACTTATTTGAAAGTTTTCTGGGGTAGTGTAGATTCAAAGAACTATATGCGGTATATGTATATTTTTGCCCCCACAAAAGTCATATTTTGAAAATTTCTTGAAATGTGCTGAATTGTATATATTGTATGAAAAATCTAAATTAACAAAAAACATAATAGTTTCAAAGTAGGTTATTGGAAATTTTTGTTTTTATGATGTCACAAACTATTCGGATCTTGTGTTATTTTTCAGAAAGAGGAAAAATAGACAATTTTTTTTTCTAATTTTACTATGAAATTTATACAGCGCAGGGCTGCTCAAGAACAATATTTACATATTTCATTGATATTATCATTCTACACATTATATCAAAATATTGAGTCGGAGCAGACCTGCGCTCGGTGACATTTACTCAAATATCGACGTAATATACACCTTTTTCTGTATAAAACATGGAAATTTTGAATTTACTTCATTTTCCTGACGTCATATCTAACATATGGCGTCATGGCTTTTGAAAATATTCAGTGTTTTGAAGTCTGCAGATATCTCCCTGTTTTAGAACATAATTATATATTTCTCCGTCAAAGTTTGATTTGGGGGGCAAATATTATTCATTACCGAATATAGTCCTTTGTTCAAATCATAATCCCCTGGATAGGGTGGGGTCACTTTGGGCTATCAGAGTTTTAAATAGGTATAGTGTATAAAGAAAAAGAAAAATTCTCCTTCTAAAGAACAACAAAGTCATGATCAGTCATATTTATATGAAAGCATTCTCAGGTAAGGTAGATTCAGGTTTGTTCAAATCATAACCCACAGTGGTAGGATGGGCCACTCTTGGCGATGAAAGTTTTACATCGGAATACATAGTGAAACTTTTAAAATTCTTCTTCAGCAACCATAATTAGTCATATTTAAAGGGAAACATCCTAAAGGAATGTAGATTCAAGTGTGTCCAAATCATGACCACCAGGTGTAGAATGGGGCTACTATGGGCAATCAAAGTTTTACTTAGGAATACATAGAAAAAATCTTTAAAATTCTTCTCTCAACAACAGCCAAGTTATGATCAGTCATATTTATATGGAAGCATCCTCGTGTAGTGTAAATTCAACTGTGTCCAAATCATGATCCCCAGGGGTAGGGTGGGGCCACTATGGGGAATCAAAATTTTTCATAAGTATACACGGGGAAAATCTTTAAAATTCTCTTTCTCAAGAACAGCAAAGCAATCATTACTTATATATTTACTGAGGCATCTTCAGGTATTGTAGATTCTAATTGGTTCAAATCATGACCCCAAGGAGTAGGATGGGGCCACAATGGCCAATCAAAGTTTTACATAAAAATATGTTGGAAAATCTTTTAAAGTCTTCTTCAGAACCTCAAAGCCATGATTAGTCATATATATGGAAGCATCTTCAGATTCAAGTTAGTTCAAATCATCACATCTTGGGGTAGGGTAGGACTGGGGGTAGTGTGCGGCCACAATATATTATCTTAATTTTACATAGGAATATACTCGGAAGAGATCTGCTGATAAAGACCAAAAAGGTCATAGTTACTCAGGTGAGCATTTTGGCCCCTGGCCCTCTTGTTTACAATTAAAATCATGGAGTCCAAGAGCGACTGGGGTGAAAGAGTCATCATCTGTTTTTTAATTTTGCCAGCTTCAAGGGAGAGAGAGAGAAAGAGAGAGAGAGAGAATGAAAGTTTAAGTCACCTTGCATCTTTTGATATATTATTAGGTCACCTGAGTCACTCAGGTGACCTATTGCTGTCTGTTTTCATCTGTCGCCGTGCGGGTGTGGGTAAACTTTTCACATTTTCAACTTCTTCTCAAGAACCACTGGGCCAATTTCCACCAAACGTGCCACAAACTATCCTTTGGTAAAGATGATTCAAGTTTATTCAAATGAAGGGCCACCCCTTCTTCCAAGGGGAGATAATTAAGAAAAATTAATGGTATCTTTTAAAAATCTTCTTCTGAAGAACCACAGGACCAAGTAAGATGAAACTTATATGGAAACATCATCAGGTAGTGTAGACTCAAAAAAAAAGTTTGTTAAAATCATGACCCCCAGGGGTAGGGGTGGGGCCACAATGGATGATCAAAGTTTTACATAGAGATATATATTAGAAAAAAGCTTTAAAAATCTTCTCAGGAACAGCTAACCCCTGATTGGTCATATTTATATGGAAGCATCCTCAGGTAGTGTAGATTCAAGTTTATAGACCAGTGATGGGGTAATTGAAAAATGTAATTGTAATTGACCATAATTAATTACATTTTTGAAGTAATTGGAAGTTATTTGTGATTGAACATTTTTTCAATTACTTGTAATTGTAATTTAATGAATTACACTGAAATTACTTTTTCAATTACATTTAATTACTTTATATAATACACATTCATGATACCCTGAAACCTTGAAAATAAGCCGGATTTAATAATAAGCCGGTTTTGAAAATAAGCCACCTATTTCTTGCATTGAAAATTACTTGAAAATACGAGGGGTGATCAAAAAGTTTGCGAACTAATTGGATAACTTCCTTAAAAGACATAAAATGAGGTTTCAGTGTTTATTATTTTTTAAAGTAGTCCTCTCCAATTTTAATGCACATCTGCCATTGTTCTGCCCATGCACGAATCACATGATCAAGGCAGTCACATGACATGCTCCGTAGCAGTCTGTTCAAAGAAGCTTTAAGATTTTTCCGAGTCTTATATTTCTTACCATGCAAGTTATTTTTTATACCAAGAACAGTCCATCTGTCAGAAATGGCCAAATGTCGGCAATAGGATAGGTGGATAAGGATATCCCTTCCCACAATTAGTAGTTCTCTGTCTCGGGAGCGTCGTTTATCCAATGCATGTGCATAAAGTATGGGCGCATTCTTTTTATCATATCTCATATGTTTAAAGTCTAAAGTAAACGATATTTTAGGGATTTAATGATTGTATTATTGTTAAGACATTCAACCATTTTTCTAATTGTAACTTGACGATGTTTCATAACAAATTGCTCAGCTAAGGACACATCTTTTCCCTGGCTTGCTTTCACTGGGCAACATAACAAACATCATTTTTAACCATCCCCCTGCCTTCACTAAAACAATCAATCCAATTAATGTTTGAACGTCTGGTAAGTCTTTTGTCTTCATAAACCTTGTACAAATTATCATCTTCTACTGCAAAGAATTCCCAATGTATATGTTAAACTTTACAGCCGTTCGTTGCTTGAGTACGAATGAGTCAACCATTTTTTGTCACAAGTGACCTACATATTGACGTCATTTTCACATTGTGACGTCACAAACACAGCGCAAAACATTATTTAACATCTGTTATTTATAGAACGTGTATGACTATGTGTGCCAAATATCATTCTGATCTGAATTGTGGTTTTGTAAATATAGAGACAGTTCGCGAACTTTTTGATCACCCCTCGTAATCCTGTTTTGAGAATAAGCTGGTCATGACAATGCCATTTAGGAAATATTTTAAACTAAAAATTGTTAACTTTATTTTTTCTACATGCAAGATATTGAACACAGTGTTATTTTAATTATTTAATTTTATTATAATTCCATGACATTAATGATTTTATTCAACAGAGCACGAGATATTATTGCATTATTTACTTTTCTCTTTAGCTAACAGAAATCTTGAAATTCATTACAAGTTGTCCTTATCCTCACAGAAATAATTTTATTTCAACAAAGCATGAGAATTTAAACTGTTGAACAGATCGACTTAAGTCTTTATTTAGCAACGGTAAACTAGACTTTGTACATAGCGGTAATCTTCGGCAGATATATTTCATTTTCCACAGAGCTCGAGTTATTTTAACAATTAAGTTCTAACAGACTTCATATTTCCTTTTTTTAAATTACTAAAATGTACGAATTCAGGTTATAAATCGACCCCTCAATTATATCAATAAAAATAATCAAGCCATTAATAGGGGTGTTGAGATAATCACAACAATGGCTTTAATAGGGACGTTTACAGGGGTGTTTACATTGAAAATTGAAATGAATTTTTACTGAGTTATTTAAAATCAAAATAAATTAAGTTTCATCATATTTTATTATAAAATTGCTTTTTTTTTAAACCGAGTGTCTGACTTGATACATGTGCACTATGATTACGCAAGCACGTGGCAAAGGAGTGTGTAAACGTCTATAAATAACATTGTTATATGGTGGGTTGAATATGCAGCAACTCACTTTCTAATATTATTTAACTATCAACAGGTTATAAATCTAACATTTTCAACAAATTTACGTTCTAACAATAATATTCTAAGGTTTTAAATATAGCTAAAAACAACAAGAAATTGGCTGTAGTACAGTATGTCCGAATGATAGCCGTGTGTATTACACTTGGCCAAATGTAGTTAACAATCGATCGATTATAATTTATTTATTGTTTTGATAATAAGCTGTGATTATGCTCTCGACGCTTACTGATTTTTCCTTTTGATAATAAGCTGCGATTTGAAAATAATACGGTTTTGAAAATAAGCCCCCACTTTCTTACCAAAACTTAAAATATGCCGCGGCTTATTTTCAAGGCTTTAGGGTATATTGTCACCACTTAAGGCCAGGTAAAATTAATCTTTAGATTCTCATCCCCGCCCGCCCCTCTCAAAGTGCCCCGCCCCGTTGTTTTTTATTTTGCTTTTTGGGTGCCAAATGTATTATTTTCATGTATTTTTATTCATCAAGAATCTGGGTCAAAATTTAAGAGTTATCTCCCGTCTGTATTAAAAGTCGCGTGGCGCTATTTATAGCAAAAAAAAAACTATGTGAAGAATGGAGAAA
The DNA here is from genome assembly GCF_033153115.1 of Saccostrea echinata. Lineage (NCBI taxonomy): Eukaryota > Metazoa > Mollusca > Bivalvia > Ostreida > Ostreidae > Saccostrea > Saccostrea echinata. The sequence continues at coordinate 19,188,292 of NW_026889771.1, forward strand.
AATCGGCAATAAAAGCAGTTAAAATATGTAAGGAAAAGATAATTTGTCAGTAAAGAGAAGGCAGAAAAGCAAAAATAACATATAAACACATCTAGATACGATCACTGGTATGGGCAAGTTTTTAAAGAGATTTTAACCAAGTAAAAACAGATGAAGAAAATACACATGGTCAAGTTTTAAATAACGATCTCCAGTTGTATGTGATTTTGCATTAAAAAAAAAAAATAAAACATCGTCCAAAGACTTTAGAGAACAAAAGTGCTAAAGAAATGTTAAATCTTAAAACTGTTCAGGCCTAGACTTTTCAGTAGAATATTTTACAGATTTGCACAATCCTGTTTTTCAAATATGATATATTTTAATGTCAAACATGTCAAGTCTCAAGAACGATTGAATGTATGAGGACAGTGGAAATCTGTGATACATCACAGAACAGAAGGTGTTGTTGGTTAAACTATAAGGTATAAATTGGGGAAAGGCCGATGAGAAAACATGCATATATGCAATTTATTAGGATCAGCACCTCATTTTGTTTGGTGTGTGCCGTATCTGTGTACTTGATAATTTGTTAATAAAACTATAAATATTTTAATTTTCTATAATAACCCATACCGAAATAAGTTATAACTTAGTTATAACTTTTGTAACTAAAAAAAGGTACAAAAAAGTTATAACTAAGTTATCGGAGTTTGGAACCGCCTGTTTTAAGTGAGGTATAATTTAGTTATAACTTAGTTACAAAAAAGTTATAACTTTTGTATAAGTTTTCATTTTTTATTTCAACATAAATACAGCAAGTGCAAAAAGTTACAAAAAAGTTATAACTACAAAAAGTTATACTTATTAAAAGTTACACAAAAAGTTATGAAAAAGTTACAAAGTTATACTTTAGTTAATTGAACAGTCAGGTAATCACTGCCCCGCAGGACCTGACATGCCTTGTTACTTGATTCTTTTCACACATACGGTCATCATGACCTTTCCTTGTTGCCAGCTTTACAATAGACAACAGCTGCATAATTTTCATTACATTTATTAAAGACTTGAACAAAAACATATACAATCTTGCATTACTCATAACTGTGATGGACATAAGGGAATTGGCATTAAATGGCCGCATTGCATAAATGTACAATCAAAAAATAGGGTCCAGGAGGGATAGCTGGCATACCGACTAATAAGTACCGGGCAAAACCAGTGGCCCTGTGTTGGTCACAGATGCCCGAGATCCCAAATTTAGGTACTAGACATTAGGGACCGAGAGATTTGCGAGCACATCTGTATACCCTGCTTCCGGAGATTGCTTCTGGTCAGCAGTACTTTTACACCCAAGTACTCCAGCACTAAGCCTCCCCTCCTGTTACAAGAGGTGGAGGGGGCCCCAGGCCTGCAGACTTGGCTACGACCCCAATCGAAAACTTTTTACTTGACTTTTTACTTGACTTTTATTACACATTGCCATAGGTTGGATACTTTGTAGACAACCTGTCTACCCAACAATGTGCCCACCAACTTGTCTGATGGCTGGGCAGGGAAACAACGAGCCAGATGTGTTCGCAACCCTCCCACTCATCCCTCCGGACCCGCCACAGACATCGATATGATGTTCCTCCATTACTTTACATTAAGGGATACTTTTCCCTTCCCTTGAATGAGGGACCACAATCCACTTTTTATGTTATTTAAGAAAGTTCTGTTGCCAAGCTCAGAGAGGTGTGTACCATCAAATCTAAACAATTCCGGATTAGCAACGGATATGTTTGCATGTGAAATTACACCCCCACCCATTTCTGCGACAAATTTTGAGATATTTTTGTTAATTCTTTTACGTTTCTTGTCTATCTTTTTTCCACTGTTCAATGGAGCTCCATGCCAATAACGGCGTGGTAGAATGTGTGACCACACCAGTTTAGTATTTGGGAGAAGAGCATTATATCGCAGGAAGCTGCATTGAATCTCTTGTATGAATTTTTTGCTAGTTAAGTTTGGAGTTACCAAATCGTTGGATCCTAGATGAATTACTAAGTAATTTGGGGGTACTTCATGCTTGATGAGCTGTAGGATTTGTGGGTCTAATTCCTGCCAGTGCATCCCCCTGCGTGATCTCCATAGCAGTGTGGCAGGGAGGTTCAGGCTTTGTCCCCCTGGGCAGTGTTTGGCTGCTTCCCCTGCCCAAAAAGGAATGGATGATCCTATGATCCATACTTTTAGACCTGCAATGCTTTGGGTTGGTTAGTTTTGGATTTTAAATTGACTATACACATGTCCAAATATCCCCCCCCCCCCCCCCCCCCCCCCCCCCCCCCGGCATCGATGGGTAGATGTCTGTAGTCCTAGTAGGCATGGGAATGTTGTTGTGAACCAAGTTACATGATCCTTATGTATTTAAGAAAAGCTACTGATTTCCATCTACCAAACTTCTGAATTTCAGAATCGGATGTGCCCTGTAATGCAAGGTCTGTTGCCCTCCCAATTCGAAAGCTGTGTGTGCCAAAATGGCCAGGTGTTGGTATTATGTTTTCAATAGCCTTTTGAAGGACTGCGTTGAATTGGTATCTCGTCAATGGTTTTGTATTAAGATGAATTAGAAAACTGTGGTTAACAGGGGTATGGGGCCTACACTTGATAAAATCCAAGGTAGCTTTAACTGGGCACAGGGTAGCAAGTGGCTGGCTATGGATAATAAAGGTGGTATTCTTACCCACCTGGTCAGTTTTGGAGTGTGGTATGGTTAACCTTAAATAGGGCTTGTGTGGATGTGCTTGAATGTGTTTGAGTTGTATGCAATGGGATGAATTTGGTGTGTTTGAGTTGACTAAAGTGAATTCCCCTACGCGAAGTAATGCAAAGTATGCTAATGAAAAAGCACATGTGAACAGTTTGACCTCGTAAGTGGAGCAACACACTGACTGTAGTGATATAACAAGCTTTTCCAAAATTGGTAGGGTTATTGGGAGGCGGCTGTCTGGAACAACTCTGTTGTTGCGCTTTAAGCCTTGAAGTGCTTTGTTAATTTGGAAGGACTTGGTAGGGTCAGGAAGATGGTTTATTTTGTGGAAGTATGACAATGCACTAATGTAAAGGGACACTGAATTGGCTGACATTTTTTGGATGGATAGGTAGGCTATAAAATATAGTAATATGTTGCTGTGCAGGGGCCAGGTTTGCTGTAAGCCATAAATGTTTAAAAATGATTGGAATTTATTCAGTGCAGCCCGGTAAGCTTTGTAGGTGTTTTGTGACAAGGAGCTATGAATAAGGCGTTTGGACTCAGCAATTAGATTTCCCATATCTGCTTGGGGAGCTGTGTGGGCCACATCTCTGCCTCTGGAGCCAGGTTGCGAAACTTTCCCCACTGTGAACGAGAAATACTGTCAGCTATTTTGTTCAGTTTTGTTGGGATGTGTTGGGCTTTAATTGTAATGTTATGTTGCAAAGTGAGGAGAACAAGTTTTCTGACAGTGTTCATTACCCTTGTTGACTTAGATGTCAATGTGTTAATGACTTGTACAACTGCCATGTTGTCAATGTGGAAAAGTATGCGTTTGTTTGATAACCATGGGTGCCATAACAGGAGTGAAACATATACTGGAAATAGTTCTAAGAATGTCATGTCACGAATAACGTCAGAAAACACCCAGTGGGTAGGCCATTTTGAGTGAGCCCAGCGGCCAGCAAAAAAGATTCCAAACCCCCCATTAAACCCCCCTGCACTATCTGTGAATAGCTGTAGACTGTTATCTGATGACCAAATACCGGAGCATATGACTATGACCCCATTAAAGTGTTTCAAAAATTGCTGCCATACTGCAAGGTCTGCTTTCATACCTTGATTAACTCTTATCATGTGATATGATTTTTTGATGCCAATAGTGGCATCAACTAGTCGCCTGCAAAAGGCTCTGCCAGGTGCTACTGTTTTGCAGGCAAAATTGAGGAAGCCAATCAGTGATTGTAAGGCCTTTAAGGAGACCTTTTTACTTATCATGACTGTTTGAATGCTTTGTCGGAGAGAAACTAACTTGTCTTGCGGAAGTAGCATTACCATGTGGATTGTGTCAAATTCAATTCCTAGAAAAATTATTGTTGTGCTAGGCTCGGTGGTTTTGTCAAGAGCTATTGGTATTCCGATATGGCTACAGATATTTTTGAAAAGGTCGAGGGTAGATTGGCACTGATTAGAATTTGGTGGTCCCGCGAAGAGAAAATCATCTAAATAGTGTAGAATATGGGGGTTACGTGAGCTAGATTGAATGATCCAATGTAATGCAGTTGCGAACTTCTCCCAGATTGCGCAGCTAATGGATGCACCGAATGGCATCATTTTGTCAAAAAAGTATTTACCCTGGAATTTAAACCCCAATAGATCAAAATCATTTTTGGCCACAGGAATGAGCCGGAATGCAGATTTTATGTCGGATTTAGCCAATAAAGTACCTGCCCCCAGTGTCGAGATGATGGCTGCTGCGTCGTCCACTGATGCGTAGTGTACTGAACATGCAGCTGGATCTATAAAGGAATTGATCGATTGATGTTCTGGGAAGGACAGGTGATGGATGAGTCTAAAATCTCCATCTTTTTTGGGGACAAGTCCTAATGGTGAAATTTGAAGGGATGGGAATGGTGGGTATTCAAATGGTCCCCCTACCCTCTGGAGCAGGAGTTCTTTATGTATTTTGTGTTCCACTATACTGGGGTTTCCTATAGCACTTTTTAAATTTTTTGATTCCCTGTAAATTCTTGGGCCATTGTACTGGAGTTGAAAACCATGTAGGAAACCGTTTATGAGAAAAGATTTAGCACTGTAACCTTGTAGATAAGTAGACAAATTGGAGACATCAATTGGAGTTTTTCCTAAACTGTTGATATCCTCGTTAGAATCGTGTATTTCTATTCCTGCATTTGATTGAGGGGTGTGATCCGCCACATGAATTGCACGAGTGGACAAACCTGCAATTTGGGTAGAATTTGCATGACTTGCCTGAATTAAAATCATAACAGTAACGATTGGGTGCTGAATTTACATTTTTCTTAGCTGCTGGTATATTGGGCTGTTTATGTTGGGGGAAAAAGTTTTGTGTGGGAGATATGGGCTTTTCTTGGGCCTGCATGGTGTAATTGTTGGTGACATGGATCAACCAGAGTTCAGAGTTTATGATTCCCCAGGACGAGTGTGGGTCTGACACTTTGCGAAGCCGAAATTGTTCATCATATGTGAACCAACCATTCCCCGATCTGTCTGCTGCCATTCTTACATCCCTCATATATTTCAAAAATTCTTGGGCTCTAGATCTATATTTTTCTAACATAATACTTGTGAAGATGATGAAGGCTGAAGTCCATTTTTCAATTGACAAAAAGGTGCGGGGTTTATGCTTCACAAGGCACATTGTGCCGTTGCGTATTTGTATTTGGCCTTGTGTATCTAAGTGATCTGAGATTTCCCGCGCCGATTTTAGAAGTATGGATAGATCGACAAATTTTCCCTCCCAAATTTTTTGTTTAATTTTTAGTGGAACATGGGCGCTAATGGGATCTAAAGAACTGGGGGTTTGAGCAGGTTGGTAATCCGCAATGCTAAATGGGGGGCCACCGAATTCACTATTGTTTGTATGGTGTGTTAAGGCATCTACTGTGGGGAGCAAAATGTCACACTCACCCGAGATGTTGCTCAACGTCTCCTCGTCTTGGCCCTCCCGACGTCCTGTGGGTTCGTATTCGTAAGCCTCGTGGGTTGATTCCGCCACCGTTACTGTGGCTGGGGACGTTGATGTTGCAGTACTGGTCCGGTTTCCCCTAAGTCGTGGTCTTGTGTAGGTGGGATGTCCCGCCTCGTGTGTGGACCGCTTGGATCTCCTTCCTCGCCCTCTGCCCGGCGAAACAAAATTACGATCGCGCTCCTTTCTGGAGCGTGAGGTGATCGTCTGTCTAACTGGCGGCATAGTTGAGTCCAGGTAGCGTGTAAAATGGGTTTGACTTCCGTCGGATGATTGCGATAATAATTTTGATGTGGATCTCCTGCCTCACCCTGTTGCTGGATGGCGGGAAAAGGAAGTGCCATCAATTAATCAACTCGTACCAATACGAGTCTTTTGCCTTTTGGATTATAACCAATTCGTTCCACTATTAGTTTTAACAACATTGTAATGTGCTTCCGTCAATTAAATGAGATTAATTTGGTATAAGGGCAAATTAATCCGCCTTATACCCAAATAAACGGTGGAAAAAGTTACAAAAAAGTTATACCCGGAAAAAGTTATTTAAAAAGTTATAAAAAAGTTATACCTAATAAAAAGTTATGAAAAAGTTATAACTAAAAAAAGTTATACCCATGAAAAGTTATACCTTTAAAGATTATGAAAAAATTACAGATAAGTTATAACTATGAAAAAGTTATGAAAAAGTTACAGAAAAGTTATACCTAAAAAAAAGTTATAACTACAAAAAGTTATACCTAATAAAAGTTATACCTAATAAAAGTTACAATAAAATTATACACTTCATGTTAACCTGTGGTGGAATTACTCGATTATAGGCTTTAAAAAAGCTACTCATTAAAATTTTTACAAAAAGATTATTAAAATTTTTACAAAAAAGATTATTTAAATAAAATTAAAAGCACTTACAATTTTATGTTATAAACATGATTAAGAGAGCTTGGTTCATTGTCAAATACAATTGAATGAATGCACCTTCATGTTTTCAAGTCTACCTTATTTTTCATCAAGCCATCATAACAGATTGAAATTTCTCAGAATGGTTGTTTTCTTAAAATACATTTTTTTAGCATATAGTCATAAGAGTTTTTGTAAAATTACCTAGTAAACTGCATTCTACTCTTGTGAACTTTTATAAATAGGCATCACTGCCTAGATTTTAACTCTCTAGTTTTTCATGTTAGCGCCATGATCTAGCTGTACTTCAAAAAAAAAAGAAGGTTCTAAGCAGTGATTTCGGTCACAGTTCTTAGCTGCATACCACCCAAGTCCTTGCACAGGTATCCTTGTGGATGTACAGTTGTGATTTTTATCTGGATTATTTAAAGACGGGCTGCACCAGTAGTCGGCCGTCCGGCCAGCGGTCTGCGCCCCTTGACAGGTTGTACTGGTAGTAGGCTGAAGTGGTCATGGGACTTGGCCGGCCAGCAGTATGTCCCCCTTGACAGGCTGCACTGGTATTTGGCCGAGCTGGTCGAGGGACTTGGCCGGCCGGCAGACGGTCTGCGCCCCTCATTGGCCTGCACTGGTAGTCGTCCGAGTCTTCATTTGAAATATGCTTGCAATTTCAACCTTCTCTTCATTTTTCTTCAATTCTGCAAAAATTAAAAAGGTTCAAACTTTAAATATTTTAATTTTTTCTTTTAAAAAAAAGTTGAAGTGTTTCCTGCACTCAAAGCATATCCGATTGGAACCACTCTTTAATATCAATTCATTCAAATTCAAGGCATATGCATCTATAACTTGGAAAACAAGAATTAGAGTTCTGTTGTGTAATTGAGAAAATTCAACCTCAAGGCTCATCACATAAACATGCATTAAAAAAAATTTTTAAACATAAAGAACAATATAGAACCTGACAGCTTTATAGGAATTAGCTTTAGATTTATCAAATTTGAAATAAAAATAAGATTTGATTATTTACTTACCTAAAACAGGTGATATTTTTGAAGGATTTCACTCCAGCTTGGCACAGACATGAGATGCTCATGGAAAGAAATAATGTACCAGTATACTGCTGAAATTAAATAAAAATTAGAAATTTTATTTTACTCATTTCAGTACACTATATCATGTTATTATCATGTGGTGTTTAAAGGCTACAATATGTACAATATTAAAACAGTTCAGAGAATCTGTTAAACAATTACACAATATAGGTCATTTAATAATTAAACTGATCTATAGGAATATTTATAGAATTAAATATGACAAAGAATAACATTTTTTGTTCATATACTAAATGCTGAAAAAATATTATGTTTCAATTTCTTCACTTCAGTCTTTGTCATTGACATACCAATTAAAACAAACAAGAAATCTGAGATTCACATGCCTAGAATTTTGTTCATTCTACATATTTCTTCTTTTTTGAATGCCCATCTAGAGGTAATAAACATTTCCTACCAAAAACATCAAAATATTAACATAAATATTGCCTTACCGAATGATTTTGTCATCGTTTTTCTATCAACACTTTCAACACAACAAAATTCAAATCGTCCATGAAAAAATCCGCGCTCTGTTGTTGACCAATCAGAGACTTAGAATATGTCACGTGATTGAAAATAAATAAATAAATAATTCATAATTAATTTCTTTTTAAATCCAAATAAACATAATTGTGTATTTTGAAACTTATCTTAAATATTAAAAAGCCAGTTGGTGTTAAAATTTTGAAACAGAGTTCCAACAAAACGGACAAAACGGACGTCGGGGCCGCCATATTTGTGTCGTTGCCGCCATTTTGAATTTAATATTTTAATTATTTATGAAAATAACTAGTAAAACTGGGTTATTTAATCAGGCAAATAATAAAATCCACATGTCCTAGTCTTCTGCTAAAATCTTAATATAACTGGCAGTCTTTATTCCCAACATCGTAATATCTGTTAATAAATGAACACACACACACTGTATGTTGTTGTTTATCTTTCTAGCCACCCTTATTACGATTGATTTACTTTAGATTTCAAACAACCCTTGTGAAATTGTACCATTGCGTAATACACAAGCTGAAATTTACGAAGTGTAGGCCAAAAAGGTCACCTAGTACAAACACCTGTGTCACAAGAAAACAATGGGGAAATTAACACTGTTTTGCACACGAAGAAAAATCTGTGCAAAATATTAAATGACTTCATGAGATTATAACATTTGACCACTGTTTATATCTCTTGAACATTTATATTTCTCCAGAATTAGGGAAATTATTCCACCTTAAGATGTACATGCATATAATTTACAAAACATGAAATCTATATAATACGTATTTTCTGAGAGAGAGAGAGAGAGAGAGATTATTCCCAACTTTAGATGAAACTAGTACTTACAAGACAAATATTAATTAAACAACAATATTTATTAATCAGAGAGAGAGAGAGATTTAGAGGAGATTTATTCCCAACTTCAGATGTAATTTACTACAAGTCTCAACTTCACATCTCTTCTGTTGAACTTAACAGTGGATGTGGCTGTGGACTGCAATGGATGAGAAAAACATTGGTAGTAAAGATGTCTAAGAAGCCCCCCTTTTTTTAAAAAAAAAAAAAACTCAACTCACAACAAAACAGAAAAATAAATGTCTGCATAAGTAATAGCAGTATATAATGCAATTCATTATATGAATAATTTTTAGATAAAGAAAATTCTGCATATAAAAAGTGGTACCTTTATGTAGCCCTTAATCATCCCCACCTTTTTATTCATATCCTCTGTAGATATTACAGGTATGTAAAACTGTATTACTATGCTAATATAATTATGCTTATTTATTATTTCATATGATTAAATTTCAACAGTTATATAAAAAAAAATTAATTTAGGTGTATGGTAAAAAAAAAAACAAAAAAAAAAAACCCACCAAAATATTCAGTTTAACTAAGTAGCCATTCTGCAAAATGACTAAGTCCAAATTAGGTACAAAAAAGTTACACAGAAAAATGACAAAGTCCTGAAAAGTTATGTTTTAGTTACATCTGAAAATGGCTAAGTCCAAAAAGGTACAAAAAAGTTATACAGTAAAATGACAAAGTCCAGAAAAGTTATCTTTTAGTTACACCAGAAAATGGCTAAGTTCAAAAAGGTTCAAAAAAGTTATACAGTAAAATGACAAAGTCCAGAAAAGTTATATTTTAGTTACATCTAAAAATGGCTAAGTCCATTTTAGGTACAGAAAAGTTATAACTAAAATGTAACTTTTTCTTGAGGTACAAAAAAGTTACAGAAAAGTTATAACTTAGTTATAACTTATTTCGGTATGGGAAGAATCTTCTGTAGATATTTAAAAGAATATGAAAACAATAAAATCTATTCATATTGGCATTAACATAATGTAAAAATTACGTGTTGATACTTTCAATTATAAAAAATAAAAAATAAAATCCGCCCACCCGCCCCAATTTTTTAGCAAATTAGGATGAGAATCTAAATTTTAAATTTATGTGGCCTAACCTCTCGATTTTACTGTCTTTTGTTTTATTGTAAAACATATCCTCAATCCTTCAATTATACAAAATCTTAAGTTATTGTTTACAAGCAAATAAATGATTGGCTTTATAATAATAATCTAGTTTCTTTCTAGTCATTATTTAAAATTTGAATTTTATTATATGTTTTTATATGTTGATCAAAATTTTGTACCACCCTTCTTAGGTCAGCTATTCAGCTATGAAACACACATTTATCATATTTCAATCTTTGTTGTTGGTCAATAATAAAGAAAAAGAATGTGTGTGTCATTAATTAAGTTCTCTCTTGTTGGAAAGAGATAATTGTCCCACAAATCACAGCTGTAAATTGCAATCAAAACAAATCAACTCCTCTAAAGAGGTATTCATTCCATGATTTAGAGGACAAAGCCAATGGAGATAATTATTTCAATTAAAAATGCTCTGCTAACTTTAGAAAAGAAAAGAAAATCTTTCAATTTGATAATTATTTTAAGATCTAAACAGATTTTTAATGAAAAAATTATGTATCTGAAAAAATTATGTTCTGTACAAGTATTATTTATGATATATATCAGGATGTTCAGGTTACTTTCAAAGGAAATGTTTAATTTGAGGGGTTACAGTTGCGACTCATTTTACTCTATTGAAATACCCACTTTTAATCAAATGCATGCAATAAAGCCATGCAATTTATGTACATGTAGATTTATGTGAGGAAACTGCATCAAACTGATCTCGGATAGTTCTTTAACATTTTGTAAATAAACACTATAAATTAAACCACAAAGATACACAATGCCTATATAACATATTATTTCTTGTATTGTTTTTGCAGAGGCTGAGCTTATATGCTAATGAATGATGTTCTGTATATTTATTGACAAGGATTATAAAAATTTTCAAAAAAATTAAAAAACGTAATTTTTAATTTAGTTAATTACTTTTGTAAAGTAATTGTAATTTAATTAATTACACAACTTAGAAAGCCTGTAATTTAATTGAAGAAAAAGTCAAAGTAATTGTAATTTAATTAATTACTTTTTAAAGTAATTGACCCCATCCCTGCTATAGACATATTTCTAGTTATTTTTATAGTTCATTTCATGGTTTTGGAAATTCATGATAATAACAGGTTAAATTATTGCTGTCTACTAGCTGTACTAAAATGGGGATGACTCATATTTCATATGAACATCCAAGTGATACTTGACTGCAATGTGGTATTTTTTAAAATTTTTTAAAAATTTTTTGTGTAGGAGCTATTGCCCATTGTATATGTGTTTGAGCTTCCCATGACGGGGACTCCCCATCCTCTACCAGATGTCAATTCTGCTGAGATTCAGAAGCTACAGCAACAATATGATATCGCCATTAGTTTCCGACAGCGCCAAAGGATATATGTTTCCACTGTGATTGTTCGTGGCACTGTGTATAATGCTGAAGCAGTGAAGGAGGGTATTGCAAAACTAATGGAACTTCTCACAGGAAACGTAGTGGTAATAACTGTACAGCTACTTGTCTTCATACAAATTCAAATACTGTAGAATGTTAATTGTTCACGAGGGGCAATGTTCATGGCTAACCAAAACTTTATTAGTTATTAAGGCCCCGCAAGGATTTGCGGGTGCCCTATAGTAATCACTCTGTCCGTCTGTCTGTCTGTCCATCTGTCATTCTTCCGTCCACAAATTTTCTGTTTTTTTTTAATAACTTTTTTTGTAGTTGACCAATTAAGTTCAAATTTGGTATGTTGGTTGAAGAGGCAGTAAGACATATTTTGATGCTAAGTTTGGTTCTCTATGTCATCCAGTTTGGAGCTGGGGTGGTGGGGTAGATTCCTTAACTTTACATTAGAATGAATGCCAGGCCAAAGAGAGATAACTGCTGAGAATGTTCCTATTGTAAACTATGAAAGCTGCAACTAGTCCCATGGTATTAATTAACTTTCCTCTTGAAGAAAATCCAAAGCATTATCTGTTTCTGTCAAATTGAGATTAATTAACACCTCTGTCTGCAAATGAAGTTTGTTTTGAAGTTAAGGTCAATTCTGAATGATGTTTACATTCTCTGAAATGTGGATTTAAATAATGTTCATACTTTCTTTTGGTAAAATATACAATGAGTTATGATTTTATTGAATTCTAAAAACAAGATATACATAAAGATATGTTTTTAAAAAATTTTTTTTTGTTTTTATTTATTTATTTTATTTGTATATTCTTTTTTTTTTTGGCTGCCATATGTAAATTCAAGAATACTATTAATTTTAATGGGTAGTCCAATAATAAACTCATTTTATCATTACTGAAAGAAGTTCTTATTGTAAACTTGGAAGAAAAGGATGAGAGAGCAGTACAATTAATCCCTTGGGATTAATTATCTTGTCTGGGGCGGAAAATTTTCCAGGCTTATCTTTATTTGTCACTTGAAGATAAATTAACCTTTGTCTGCAACTGATGTTTGTTTTGAAGTTAAGGTCAAGCCTCGATGATATTTGTATTCACTGAAGGGTGGCATTTTATAAAAACACATGCTTTATTCTTGTTTAAATATACATTTAATTGAGTTATTATAGATATGATGTTTTTTACTGCCTTATGTAAATACAGGGATACTCTTTACAGGTTGTTGGATATTTAGGAATTATCTTGAAATTTTATAAATACAGTTGTTATTGCATATTTTTCTTCATATATTTTTTAATTTTTGTAATCAATTAAAATTCTCATTCTGTAAGCTACACCCTTATATTTCTACCCCTCGGCGGCCCATGCTGACTGGTGGGTTTTCTAGTTGAGGATGTGACTTTGTGGGAAACTTTTTTGTTATGTCAATTCATGGGAAAGGGTTACCCATGAATTCCATGAAAATTTAACCTCCACAAACACGAAAGTAAAATTTGGCCTGCTACTGTGTAAACATGTATATGAAATTACTTGATTGTAGGAAAATGTCATGTCTTGACATGAAGTGCTTTATATTTTCATTTATTGAGGAGTAAGTGACAAACAATGATGATTCCATGGTTATAAATTTTGAAAGAATGTAAATCATGATGGATTGAATTCAGTAGGAGCTTCAAAAGAAAAAAAAGAAGATGAATGATGAAAATCATGAAGGATACAAGCATTTTTAGGTCACCTAAGTCATTCGAGTGACCTATTGCTATCTTTTTTCCATTGTCATGTGGCGTCCGTCGTGCATTTACATTTTGAGATTTTCAAATTCTTCTCTGAATCCGCTGAACCAATTTCAAAATTTTGGCGTAAACCTAGGAGTGAAGGGGAACAAAAATTGTGAATTTCAAGGTCCCTGCCCCTCTTTGGCCTGAGGGGTGGGGCTAAACCCATAAAAATTAATGCAATCTCTATAAATCTTCTTCTATACTCCTGGACATCAAGGAATTGAAACTGTTGGCATGGTTGTAATATGCATTGAGCCCTCTACCAAAATTTTGAAATTCATGGCCCCAGTGTCAGGGGTTCTGGAGTTGGTGTGGGCTCTAATGATCATATACTGAAAAAGTGTAAATTCCTCAAAAATCTTCCTCTCTCCCCCTGTATATTCAGCAGATAAACTAAGTATTTGGTTATGGTGAGCAATAGTGCATTTTCCAAAATTGTGAAATTTGAGGCCCCAGGGTCAGGGGTTTGGGGGGAGGGGGGCCTCTATTGATTATATAGTGAAAATGAATTATTTCTTTAAAAATGTTCTTTTCTCTCCTGGTCATTAAACAAACAAACTAAGTGTATAGTTATGATGAACAAGGGTGCATCGTCCAAAATTATGAATTTCATTCCCCCTGGGTCAGGTGTCAGGTGTTAAGTAGGACTCTATTGATTATATAGTGAAATGCATTAATTCTTTGAAAATCTTCTCTGCTCCTAGGTATAAATAAACTTACTAGGTACATAGTTATGATAAACAAGGGTGCCTCTTCCAAAATTGTGAATTTCACATCCCCTGGGTTGGGGGTTTTTGAGTTGAGGGGAAGGCTCTATAGATTATATAGTGAAAATGCATTACTTCTTTGAAAATCTTCTTCTCTGCTCCTGGGTAATAAAAAAAATAAGTGCATAGTTATGATGAGCAAGGGTGCCTCTTCCAGAATTGTGAATTTCATAGCCCCAGGCTCAGGGGTTCTGTTGTTAGGGCAGGGCTCTATGGATTAAAAAGTATAAATGCATTATTTCTTAGAAAATCTACTTTTCTTCCCCTGCATATGTAGTAGACATACTAAATGATGTGCAAGGGTCCTTCTTCCAAAATTATGAGTTTCTTGGCCCCTGGGTCAGGGGCTCTGGTGTTAAGATTGAACTCTGTTAAGTATATAGTGAAAATGCATTAATTCTTTGCTTTTTTCGCTTCCTTTTTTTTTTGGGGGGGGGGGGTATTAAGCAGACAAATTAAGTGCATGGCTATAATGAGCAAGGATGCTTCTTTCAAAATTGTGAATTCTTGGCCACAGGGTAAGGGGTTCTGGAGTGAGGGCATGCTCTATAAAAAAGTATTAAAAGTATACACTATGACTATAGTGATGTGTTGAGTGTAAACACTATTGAATCTGACTGAAATACAGTTGAATTTGGGTAAAATACAATTGCAAAATCGAACAAAGAATCTGATTGGTGCATTTTTTAGTCCCCCCACATTCTCAAATGTATTGCTGAAAAAATGGAATGTTTTCCAAGATAAAAAGCAAGGAAAAAAAGTTGTGCTGTGAGCTAAATATATGTATTGACTTTTGATGAACAAACAGGATGATACAATCTTGTGAAATGATTAGTGTAGGTGAACTGTAAAATCTGTGCCAGGAGTTGACTTGATACCCTGGAGCATAAAACACAGCCGTTTTCCTCCATTTTTCTTCTTCAGTAAGTCAATGAAATTAAAGTACTTTGATTCAGTGAATACATGTAATTATTAATCTATAATGAATAAAGATGATATTTGCAGGAAAAATTCCACTGAAAGAACATGGATTTCAATTTTCTGGTCACTTGTTTATTGCCGTGATGGCTGTTAAAATGGGTATGCAGTAACAAACACAAATTTCAAACTTTATGGTATTTTTGACAGTTGTGACAATCATACTGTAAACTTTTGAATAATTCTGATGATTCACATTGTGTTTTACTGACTATGAATAATTTTTTTTTTCAATAACAGATGATCCTGTATCAGCCACAAGGGTATGCTTTACAATAATACCCAAGTTTTTAATTTGCTTGATTTGCCTACCCAGTGTAATAAATTACTTGTTTACATACACTTTAGACTAAAACATAGAGAAAAAGAATTTTGGTGCACTGAAAAGTTGCACAGACTAATCAATTAAATGAAGACCAAAAATGGAAAATGCTGTCAATTCATTGCAGAGAAAATCAGCAGAAATACATGTATAGAAGGAAAACAGTGTACCATTTAACTATATTTATATACCGTCTGTGAAAAGAATATCAAAAAGAATGTCAAAAGAATATCATCTGTTGAAGTATTATTTTATAGTTCGAATCTTTTTTTTTTTTAATTCAAAGAGTCACCCACATTTTTGACCATCAAAAAGCCATTAATACGCTTTCCAACTGCATACATGTATAGTTGAAGGATACCACAGGAGAATAGGCAGGCCCAAATCGATCAATTAAAAGGCATGTTTTATTGAATGTAACCCATGATTCAAATTGTTCAACTGTCATATCCAATAGTGTCACCACTCAGAGCATTGCTTTTTTGGTTGTAGTGTATACTTCAAGCAAGATCTGCGATAATACAGTCAACAAATTTTAACTGCATTTCATTTAAATCATTTTGAGGAAAATTTACAGGATAAAACATTTTCTGTTGAATACACTTACAAATTTTATGCAATGATTATTAGTTGTTGATAATCAGTAGTTTGATATAAGTTTATACAGTACCTGCATTATTATTCTTTACAATTCTATTGTGTCCTATCGTGCGTTTATCCTATAGTATTGTGCATGTTTCCTATCATATTGTGCGTGCATCCTATCGTATTGTGTTTTCCAGTTTTGCATTTTCTTTTTATCAGGTTTGGGTTTATTTTGAAATCATTTATCAGGTTCTATTATATATTGTGTTTTGCATTTATTGTGTACATTCAGAAATCCTCGCTTTTTATCTTTACCTTCAGAAGAAACACCCAAGGTATCCTGACTTCTTTTTTTTGTTTTGTTAATTTAATATGATTAATTTAATGTTAAATAGAGAGAGCAGTGATTCATTTTGATGTGCGTCCTGCATAAATTACGCACAAATTTTGCCCAGGACGCATTATTTCAATAAATGTGCATCCCAATGGACGCAATAAATTTATAGAAGGACATGTACTATTTTAAATTATTTCGGTATAATCTGATTCAAAACTTGACCGATTGCATCATATCCACGTGCTAAATGATATGCATGAACGATTTTAACAGGTAGGTCTACAAGGTTGCCAACAACTGGTCAGATTTCACAACTCAAGTTAAAAGCAATTGTCAGAAAATATTTGAAAGTTAGATAGCATAGTTCGATTATCACTGATTATGTCTATACAGTGGAACATTTCTGAAGCGAATACTATACATTTGTACCTTCGTATTTAACCTGTAACCTGTATCATTGGTTTTTTTTTTCTTTTCGTTTTTTCCTTACAAGCTAAGAAGTATAAAATTTAATCTTTTTTATTTCTGACTATTTGTCATTTCTTCTTAAATTTTTTTTTTACCTCTTTATGCTTCTGTGCATTTTATGACTGATACAATGTGTGAGATCGTATGTACGATCTAAAAATAGAACCAAAGTGCACAGTGGACAATATATTATTTTTATGACACAAAATCATCTACTCTTACTTGGACAATTGATAGTAAAAGTATAAATCACTCACAGCTACAATAAAACATTTGCACTTTGGTGCAATACACTTTTTTTTATTTCACCAGAATTTCCTCTGTAACATCTAATATACGGTCCCCTTGGATTTGGACGCATTGATTTTGGCAGGGGACTCATTGTTGTCATTAAGAGGGGTCCTTTGGACCCATGATAACTATTTTCAAAATGAATCACTGGAGAGAGAAATTAAAACTTTAACTTTGGTATGTATATTTTGAAGAAAATAAACTTGAAAAATAAATAAATAAAGGCTCAAAGAGTTAATGCTATGGCCATTTGTGCAGTGTGCGTAAACTTTTTAGAATATTGGCCACATCTAAAGAACCCTTGGCCAGTTTTTGTCAAATTTGTCAAAGAGTATCTTTGGCCCAAAGGCTCTTGTTGATACTAAAACTAGGGATGAGACCCTTCCACAAGGGGAGATAATTAGGGAAATAAAAACAAATGTATTGGTTGCTAAAAAATCTCATTTGAAGCCTTTTATCACCAAAACTTGTAGTTTATGCATTATTGGGCCTTGAAGTGTATCAACCAAAACGTAGGTCACTGTGACCTACTTTGTGAATTTTATGGCTAATTTTTTTCAAAACATTAAGGTCATTGCAGGTGTCATAACAGTATTTCACTCTAGGTTCTTGTCAAATCATGGCTGACGCAAAATAATTCCTTAATCTTCCCTTCCGATTCAGTCATTTTAACACGAGACTGGAGCTGAATTTTTTTATAAGATGAAAAACAATATGTAAACTTCCTGTATTGACTAGATTCATTATAATTTAGGGCGTGCTGATTTTTCTGTATACTGTATTTGAGTGGAGAGTGATTAGGTCCTGGACTTGATTTTCAAGCACCTGCTTGACTTTGACTGAAAGAAACTTGCATGCCTTGCTGGATGGCTATTTATTTTTTGTTACTAAAATCTTTATAAAGAGTTGTTTTAGAAGATCTGAAAAGGAAACTTCTCAAAAGTTTGTTTTCAATTAATACCACCTACTCAAAGTTGCGCATTTTTGGTAAGAATATATAGCAAAATTTAATACTGTTATGCAACCTGCAGTAAAACCAGATTTTATACTTAGAAATATTGTAGTCTATAATTTAAGGTTTAATTTCGGGAGTTTAGACGGAAAATGAGAAATAATGGCATTTTTTGGCCGTCATTCTGTTCGTTCACGTTTAATGGAGCATAGAAAATTAGTCCAGATTTCCTCTAAAAGAATTTATCTTGACCACACAAGGGCCTGATTTCGTTTTTTCGGGTTGAGAGAATTGCATGAAAATCAGAAGACACTTTAACAAATACCTTGCCATCACACTCGTTAACATTATTTACTCATAAACAATTTCAAAATCTATAAAATTAAAGAATTTAGACTAAACCCGGAGCAAAATAAAAATTCTGGATTTGTGTAAATATCGATTAATTTGGAACACAGTGATAACAGATACAGAAATCTGGTTAAAAAAAAAAAATATTTAGGCAAAACAATCGTAATTAAGCAGAAAACGCCATAATATTTCAATGCTCTTTTTAACCCCACCCCCCTTCCTTATGACAAAGACTACTTCTTTCGCCCTGTTATAAAAAGCAAACATATTTTAAATAATTTTTAATCCTTCTGTGAATCAGTATGCATTGATTAAAAATTTAAGACGAAAAAATAACAAAAGTTCAATGCGCAAGATCATCAAATACAGTTCAACTTTTGCCATATTTTTAGAAATTTGTGTTCACCGCGAACACCCCTGTCACTGAGTGTCGCCAATATTTTTCCTACCTTGAGACGGATTTTTATGAAACTTGCTTTATTACATTGAATATTCATTACAGATCGGGAAAATAGCATTGTACTGGCAAGCAAAAATTTTAAGTTTTATTGCAGGTGTCATAACAGTATTTCACTTGAGGTTCACGTCAAATCATGGCTGACGCAAAATAATTCCTGAATCTTCCCTTCTGATTCAGTCATTTTAACACGAGACTGGAGCTGAATTTTTTTATGAGATGAAAAACAATAATAAAACAATTCTTTATAAAGATTTTAGTACCACCTGCTTGACTTTGACTGAAAGAAACTTGCATGCCTTGCTGGATGGCTATTTATTTTTTGTTACTAAAATCTTTATAAAGAGTTGTTTTAGAAGATCTGAAAAGGAAACTTCTCAAAAGTTTGTTTTCAATTAATACCACTAACTCAAAGTTGCGCATTTTTGGTAAGAATATATAGCAAAATAATATATATTATTTTGGACACTAAGAGGTTTAGAATCATCAAACCTTGTAAGTTGTTGCATCTTGGGGCCTTGAAACATATTTATCAAACCAGAAGTCTCTGATGAGACTGTAGCTCTACTGGTTGTAGTTATAAAGGAAGATAAAAGTAGCACTTGAACTTGAAACTTTGCAACAGCAATAAATAGAATAATGATCCTTAGTTTAGTTTGTTTTTGTGGCAAAATTTATTGCAATCAGAATAAAACTGTAGGAGGAGTAGTCTTTTAAAATAATTTCACAGAAATTTTGATTTAAGTAACCATGGCAACATCATTCAACAAAATAAAAAAGTAATAATTACAATTATGTATCTCAGTGTAGTCTACTTTTATGCCAAGTTATACTAAAATCAAACATGTAGGAGGAGTAGAGTTTTGAAAGTATTTCAAAAAATTCTATTTTTAGTAACCATGGCAACACCGTTCATCAAAATCCAAAACTGGTACAGAGAATTATGTATCTTGGTGTAGTCTACTTGTGTGTCAAGTTATACTTAAATCAGACAAAACATATAGGAGGAGTAGCATTTTGAAAGTATTTCAAGGAAATTTCTATTTTTAGTAACCATGGCAACTAACCATAGTCTACTTGTGTGCCAAGTTATATTGAAATGAGATCAAAACTCTAGGAGAAGTAGCATTTTGAATGTATTTCAAGAAAATTTCTATTTTTAGTAACCATGGCAACACCGTTCATCGAAATCAAAAACAGATACACAGAATTATGTATCTTAGTGTAGTCTATTGTGTGCCACATTATATTGAAAAGTGTTCAAAACTGTAGGAGGAGTAGCGTTTTGAATGTATTTCACAGAAAGAGCTAAGTCCATGAAGCATAACGGCCTCTTCTCAAAAATTAATGTCATGTTTATAATAGATAATGTAAAATTTTTGCTTTTCATAACCGTTTTCCTTTTTTCAATATCTTTTATACTTTTTGAAAAATAAACATTGCAATATTGCAGTGTTTTGATAGAAAAATGCAATAGGAACGTCACTTTTTGTAATTTAACGTCACGTCAAAGAGCGATAGAAATGACTTAAAGTTTGCAATTATAATGTAGCAATATACGAATTTAAGACTTGAAATTGAATAATTGGAGATATATACTTATTTAATCAACATCATTTAATTTGGAACCATAATTTGAAAAAGCAGATAAAAGTTTTTATTTGCTATACCAGTCAATTCTGACTGGATAGAATTGAAAAAAAATCTTTTCAATAGAAAATGACTTCAACTGCGGTATTTTTAGATCAATGAAATAGTAAATATTTGAGCTTTTAAAAATCTATATCTAAATAGATTATCATAGAAAAAAAGAGTCAACGGAAGTTAAAAGGATATATTTCCTAAACATTTGTAACAATAAATTAAACATCTCATCGTTTTCGTTCATGTAAAAGAGAAACTGAAAAGAGTTTCGTAAAATACGGACCTCATTCAAAACTTGTTATTCCTAAATACAAAGTTTTGTGGAAATAATTGAATAATTTTTAAAGAAAATCACCTAAAAACAAAAATGTTAATTCTGCTCAAAAATTGGAGATTTCATAAGCACACATAGTGTGTGCAGTGGAATCCTAATTTCATGAATAACCTGAGATAAGATATGAAAGTGTTCTCTCTGCTTGACTCGCCGCTAGGTGACACTGTGAATACCCATATAAAAAGACTCCCTATAGAAATTTACTCATTCTTCGAATTAGTGAGGGAGTACACTGAACCCTTACAATTGTAAGGAAAAACTAAAACAAAGTAAACTCTGGAAAGATACAACAATTTATTTAATCCATAATAATAATGATTAACAAAGAATCACTTCTTTCTTTGATGTAATCCTGTCTTCCGTTTAGGATCTGAAAAAAATATGTGATAGAGATGTGTTAATAAATGATATAACCAATGCGGTATAAAACAAAAGGTAATGGGAAGGGTGGGTGGGAATACTTTCATATCTTATCTCAGGTTATTCATGAAATTAGGATTCCACTGCACACACTACGTGTGCTTATGAAATCTCCAATTTCATTTCATAACCTTCGATAAGATACTTATTGTTCTTTTAAAGCCCATATTTTTACCTTTTTAATACCGATTACTGAAAGCTTGACTTGTGTACTGGTTTACAATAAAACCTTGCAAAGGTACTTTCCTTAGCCCAGTGAGCTTGTTGCATAATGTCAGAAACAGAAACTCCTGCTAAATAAGCTTTTGATACTGAAGCTGACCTTGTGGAGTGAGCTTTAAACTGGTCAGTATTAATGCCAGCTTCAGCCATTATGGTTTTTAACCATCGTGAAATAGAACTAGTTGTAACTGGGTGATGTGGTTTAACATAACTTAGTAACAACCAGGATCTATCTATGTTGTCAGAAACATCTCTAAAACCAACTGTTCTTTCTAAATAAGATCTAATACATTCTACCACACATAGAGTACTTGTCTCAAAAGCATTGAATGCAATTGAATGTAAAGGATTCCCTGGCTTGCAAGTTTTTGTAGGCTTGGACAATTTAAAAGAAATGCAATTACCAGAATCTAACATGAAATTCACATTCAACTGGTTGAGTTCTGAGGCTCTGCCAGCCGAGGTCAGAGCTAGTAAGGCCACTAATTTGCAAGATAACTTTTTCAGACAAAGATTTCTGTTATTACCTAAGTTATCAATAAACTTGAGCAAAATGTCTACATCCCAAGATTCTTGATATCTTGGTTTTGGAGTTCTCATATTGAAAATAGCTCTCATATGAGTAACAATTAAAGGATGCTGCCCTACTCGTTGACCATCTACGAGGGCATGATTTTTGGAAATAGCAGATCGGTAAGTATTAATTGTCCTGTACTGTTTATTTTCATTGTACAAAACAGTTAAAAACTCTAAAATAGGCTCCAGAGGGGAGTGAATTGGATCAAATGACCTTGAACCACACCAGCCAACCCACTTTCCCCAGGCACTTTTGTAAGCTGCTCTAGTTCCCGGTCTCCAAGCTTGGGAGTGTAAAGAGGCAGCTTCTCTAGAAAGAGACCTTGTTTGTGTGTGTTCCCTGAAACCATCCATGCAGCTAGATGAAGGGATTTGTTTGATGTAAGAGGATGAGGTAAGCCTGTTGGAGACATCAACAGACTGGGATATGGTGGAAGAAGGACTGGTTTGTGAATCAACATTTCTAAAAGAAGAGGATACCAGGGTTGAGCTTGCCACACTGGTGCTATCAATACTACAAATTCTACCTGTTCCTCCCTTATTTTCCCTAAACATTTGCTTATCTGACTGAATGGGGGGAAAATGTAAGCCTTCATTTTCTTCCAGTGGAGAAAAGCATTGATCCCCCTGGCCCCTGGGTCTGCTTTCCATCTGAAATATTGAGGAAGTTGATGGTTTAGGCAAGAGGCAAAAAGATCTACATTGCACCACCCTAGAAGGTTCATAATTTGATTGAAAACTGGTTTGTCAAACATCCAATCCCCTGAATCTTGTTGATTTCTTGACTCCCAGTCTGCTCCTCTGTTCAGAGCTCTTGGAATAAATTCTGCTATTAGGGAAATTTGATTTCTTTGAGACCAATGCCAAATCTGCTTTACTAGATGATTTAGTAATTCCGATTTTGTTCCACCCAGTCTGTTTATGTGTGCTACAGCTGTAATGTTGTCTATTTTTATTAAAATTTAAATATTTGTTTTTGATTTTGCGAATGATTGAAGTGCCAAAAAAGCTGCCAAGAGTTCTTTTGCATTTATGTGATGGGATTTCTCTTCTGGGGACCAAAACCCTCCTGTGCTTTGTGTTTCGAATGTGGCTCCCCATGCTACGTCTGAGGCATCTGATGTAAGAACCATTGATGGGTTTGAGGCAATGATTGATTTTCCGTTTGAAATTCCTAATTGGTTTATCCACCATCTTAATTCTGTTTTTACCCCACTTGATATAGGAATTAGTGCCTCGTAGTGTTTGTTTTCTAGCAACCCTTTGATCTGAGTCATTTGCATGAAGCGACAGTGTAATTTGGCTGGAAGTATAGCCTGCATTGTTGAAATTAATTTCCCTATCAACTGGGACATTTCCCTGACAGACAGACATTCTTTTTTCAGAACCTGTTTGCATTCTTCTTTTATTTTTTGCACTTTTTCTTCTGGTAACTTGAAAAGCATATTTACAGAGCTTATTTCGAACCCCAGAAACGAAATTTATTGAACTGCGTCTAACATTGATTTTTTCCAGTTTATCATGAAACCAAGCATCTGTAAGAGAAAAAGTGTTGTATTTCGACTTTGAACCAAATTCTCTCTGTTTCTGGCTAGAATAAGAATGTCGTCTAAGTAGATTATGAGCTTTATTCCTAACCTTCTTAGAAGACCTACCACTGGTTTTAAAAGTTTTGTGAAGATTCTTGGAGCAGAGGCCAGACCGAATGGAAGTGTCTGGAACTGATACAGCTCCCCCCTCCATAGAAATCTTAAAAACTTTTGATCCCTTAGATTGATTGGGACTGTTAGATATGCATCTTTTAGATCTATTTTGCACATGTAAAAGTCCCTTTCTAGTAAATCTTGAACCATGAACAGACCTTCCATCTTGAAATGTTGATAAAGAAGGAATCTGTTTAAAGGTTTTAGATTTATAATGGGTCGATGCCTCCCATCCTTCTTTGGGACTGTAAACATGTTGCTGACAAATTGATCTTGATGGGGAACAACTCCTACTATTGCAGCTTTGTTTAGCAAACTTGCTATTTCTTCTTGAAGAATGTTTTCTTGTTCTGAATTTAAAACTGGGGGATGAGGAATTTTCTCTTGAACTGGATGACCTATCCAATCTAGAGAAATTCCTTGAACTGTTCTTAGAATTGTAAGATCTTTTGTTATTTTTTGCCAATTGTTTATGAAATACTTCAGTCTCTCTCTCTCTCCCCCCCCCCCCCCCCCCACACACACACACACAGGGATTACATTTTCTTGATCTACTAATTGCAGATTTAAATTCAGAATTTCTGGAAATATTTCCGATTTTTTTAGAACTGTTACAGAAAATGAGCTTAACGCTTCTTCTGCATAAGTAGGAGTTCTTCCCCTTTCTATATTTTGAGGTATAGTGTCCATACCTGTCAGATTTCTTTCTGTAATTCTGGTTTGTTCTGTTGAACTTGTATCCAAGTCTTTTGCCCTCCGAAAATCTGCCGGAGGGCCCATCTTGAAAGGGCTGTCTGAACCTTTGCTTGTTACCATAAGAAGTTGCAGGTCGATTGTAAAAAGACTTTCTTCTTTTCTTTTTCTCTGGTTGAAAGGCATCCACAACTTCACTTGCCTCCTTACGTCTCTTTCCTGTCTTTTTTAAGATTTAAATGAATTTATCACCAAAAAGTTTACTTCCACAAGTTTCTAAAGCCTCTGAATTCTCATCCAAAATAGCTTTAGCCTTTTTATAATCTCCAGTAATTTTAACAGTTGCAATGATTCTTCTGTGATGGTCTACAGCTACACTGGCTTGACCAAGTAAGCAAACCGTTTGTTCTAATAGGGAGCACATATGAGCAACATCAACATTGTCAACCTCATATGAATCGGTAGAAGCAGCACGTAAATTTTCCAAAATACTCCACAATTTGGAAAGTGGTCCCATAGTTTTAAAAATTCTCGACTGAATATTTTGCACACCCTTGTTGGCACCTTTATCAAATTATTTGTTTTTCTTTTCCAGTAAAGGACTGATAAAGGAATCTAATTTTTTCACTTTGAAAAGATCACCTGCATCAGGAACAGGATAATTGTCAAATATCTTAGTCTTTAGAGTTTCGTCACTAAAGTACTTAGAGAAGAAGGGACGACAAAACTGTTTCAAATCCTCGTCTAGTTTTTCTCCTTTGACAACACTTTCAATGTCAAACCTTTCATAAGCGTCCACAGTTTCTGATGTGACACTGCGTCTAGGTGGTTTAGAGCTACTTTTGTTTTCTCTACTTCCTGTGGATTTAATGGATTCCGAGCCCGACTTCTGGGAATTCTGAGAAGAAGCTCTAGAATTATTACTAGAACGAGAAGAATTAGAATCTGAACTGGAGCCGGAACTCGAACTAGAGCGTCTCCGTTTGCGTGCTCTACTCTTACTTTGAGCTTGAGCTTCATTGTGCCCACTACTTGGGGTTTCACCGTTATCAAAATGGCGACCATCATGTCGAGAAACGTGTCCTCGAGAATTCGTCGGCAAACTAGACCTAGAATGCCTAGTTTGCTCTCTCGATCAGTTGGAAAAGGACATAGAGCTGTCTGGTATGCTAAGAACATCCAATAAACTCCTCATAAAATCAAGGAAGGTCAAGAAGAAAAACAAGTAAAGTCATACAAACACGGACACCACGAAGTGTAGTGGACCGTAACAATTCCAGGTAAGGTGTCACTCACAAGCCAAATCGAAGAATGAGTAAATTTCTGTAGGGAGTCTTTTTATATGGCTATTCACAGTGTCACCTTGCGGCGAGTCAAGCGGAGAGAACACTAAGTATCTTATCGAAGGTTATGAAATGAAATTGAAGATCTATGCTATTGACTTATATGAATTCACGAGAATTCCCCAGCCCCCATCAAAAAATAATCCATACATGTATTTATCAACTGACATATAAATATAGGTAAACTGTATTACCCGATTTGTTGTTCGAAATACATGTACATATATATATTTACTGCAAGAAATAAATAAAGGTAGAAATTTGCGTTATACTTGATTATAATTTTGAATGTATTTTAACAAAGAGAGTACATGTAACATCAAGATAAATTCTTACATCTACATGTGTACTAAATATTAAATAACTTTGATGAATATGCATGCAAGATATATCTGCGAGCTCAAGATTCGCATGTACCCCAAGCTCGCGGATATTTATCTTTACGAACCAGCCAATTGCTAGGCCATATTTTATTCAAGTAAAATAATAAGTGTATGCAGGACAGTGATTCGTGGTGTGTTGTAAAGTGGAGATAAATAAATGATGTTTCTGCATGTTTTTCTTCTCAAAACTTATTAGTATCTATTTACCTACAAATGTAATAAATTTAGTATGTTTTATTGACGTATTGCTTAACATTCACTACTTTCAATTTTATTTTCACATCATGATTTTCATGTGAATAAATAGAGCAGTATTGTGTATGTAATGCTCTTATATGTCTAGATAGGAAGTGAGATACATACGGTATATACAGGCATAAATATATTGCAAATACTCAGTTTATATAAAACTAAATCTGATATAGTTTAAAATCTTTATTTGCCTTTTGAGAACTACTCAGCTATACACATCATCAATGCTAATCAGTTATGTACAAATAATGCATACACAGTGAACATTTGCATAAGATAAAATGTTTAAACATATCAGTCATTCTACAAAAACATGACCAATTGAGAATTTTTTATGTCGCTTGCAAATTAACCGTTGTAATGTCTTAATTATAAATTTAAAGGTCGATTTCAACTATAAGACTTAAAGTACACACATGGTTTTGTAAATATTCACCGATATATATGCAGTTAAAGTTTTGATATGAACATAATGTAATGTTGAAAA
Source organism: Saccostrea echinata (assembly GCF_033153115.1). NCBI lineage: Eukaryota > Metazoa > Mollusca > Bivalvia > Ostreida > Ostreidae > Saccostrea > Saccostrea echinata. The sequence continues at coordinate 19,215,209 of NW_026889771.1, forward strand.
ACGTATTCCACTGCAAATCTTAATGTCGCTTCATTTATATACAAATTTCAAGGTGAAATTTTCAGCCATAAAATCGTTCCGAATAGAGTGCCACGAATGTTAAAAAATGTCTTTTATCCTATATAAAAAGAAATCAAACCACTTCTCGCAAAGAAATGCATAGATCTCCTTTAGTGTGAATTTATAAGCATGTCGCTTAAAATCGATTAACTTCCGTAACGGTTTTGTTTTAAATTTCACGCATAGAATGCAGATTTCAAAAAGAACTGAAACTTATCTAAAAGTGACCACGGAAATTATATCATCAATTCTAGTTGCGAGTCAGCAAATTTACACGATTACATTTTCGACATAACAAAATGAATTAAACAAAAACAGTTGTCTCTCTTAAAAATTTAACTTCCGTAACGGTAATTCAGGAAAGTTTTTGCATTTAAGGTATAAAATTTTTGATTATTTTGGGAGCGAAATGCTTCATACTTTTGTTTAATATCCCAAAACAAACTTTGATTTTAACTATTGAAGAGATTTTTAACTTTTATTGCTGGAAATTAACTTCTGTAACGATTAACTTCCGTAACGTTATTTTTCCCGAAAATTTAATTTAAATTCAGATTCATGCGAGACTTCAGGAATCATACTTTAGCGTTCTTTACTGAACATCAAAAACGAAAAATTGGTCAAATTCAGCTTTATTTAAAAAATAATAAGGCTTGATCAAGCATTAACTTCCGTAACATTACCTTAAAATCAATGGTATCTTAAAATTGTTGTAAAAAGTTAACGATACCAGATTTGTGGACAATTCTTTGTTTTCAGGTTCACTGATAGGTCCTTTAGAGAATTATGATGTTCATTTTGCTATTTGAAACAATTATTTTTTTCACGTTTTTTACTCTGAATTGGTCCATTTATCGTAGAATGACTGATATGAGTGGCCGATGGCCTTGAGCATGTTGTGGCCGATGGCCTTGTGTGAATGGCCGATGGCCTAGTGTGATTGGCCGATGGCCTTGTGTAGTTGGCCGATGGCCTTGTATGATTGGCCGATGGCCTCGTATGATTGGCCGATGGCCTTGTAAGTCTGAACGGCCGATGGCCTTGTAACTGAAGGAGCCTTGTGCATGTGTTTGCGGCCGATGGCCTTGTAGAAATCGAATGTACCATGTATGCTGAAAATGCAATTTCTTTGGGGTTGTATAACACATGACATAAATATTCATGTGTGAAATGCCCAAAATGAAGATATCACAAACAGGATAATTGATGTGTTTGAGATAGCTGAGAGTCCCCAAAAGAAATTGTTACCACCACCATCCTTAATCTGATAAACATCCTCTAAATACAACAAAGTTGCTAAGTAAACAAATGTATACATATACACAGAGTTTTGAAACATTCAATATTACTGTATGATAGACTAACAAAGAAATAATATGCCTAGTTGAAAACTTCATACAAGGAGTTCTACCACTAAATATCGGTTTAAGAATTTTTACAATAACAATCCAATGGAAATCTACTTAATCATAAATTTCTCAGGTGAAAAGTCTTATAGTGAATATGCTTATTGTTGAAAATTTAAGAGTACAAACATAAAAACAAAGCCATGAAACAATCCATATTAGTATCAAAATTGTAAGGAAAACCATCATTCCTTCAATAAAAATTCTTTAGTACACTGATATATAATTTTGAAATGCACCTAGCATCCTAGATGAAAGTTACAAGTTGATCATGTTACTGTTGACCATGTACAATAACTCCATGAATATAAAGGTCTTAACAAGAGGTAATATGATTCCAGTTCTATTTACATCAGTGTGCAATTATTTAGCGGGTTACATAACAGAGACTTGGAACAGAACTAAAAGTAACATACATATGGTTTATCCTGCAAATGAAAAATCACATCCTTAGGAATCAATGAAACATTTCATCACTTAATCACTATGAATCATTTGTTGCACATCACCTGTTGTGCGTGGGAAAATGTGTCATCGTCTGTACGAATGTATCGGTTGTAGCAGTCGGACCTCCATCTTCCCAACGTTTAATCGTGATCCTCCACATTACCCGATGCTGCAGATGTTGCTGCCCCAATTCTGAAGGAATGTCCATTGTACTTTTCATCTCTGTATCCCAACGAGTTAAGTATTTGTTTAAGTTTACTGATGAAGAAATTTCTAGTTAATGGGGTTCCATTTTCGTCAATGAAAAGTGCAGGAGATATTCTATCATTATTCCAGGTTTTGCGAATCTTGAGATATTCCACCACTGAGTTGACAGGACATACATCATTACCAGATTTGAAGATCCTAATACTTATTCCTTGACGGAAAGGGTCTGTTTTTGAGCTATTTAGTACCAAGGTGAATGCATTCATTGTGTCATCCATCATAATGTCTGGTAAAGATAACATGTTGTCCAGGATTCCATTCTGAATGGTGAATTCCCCACATCGTAGGAAGGCGAAAAATGCTAATGGGGATGCAGACATTAGCATAGTGTCCACGAGTTTGCCAAACATCCCTCGTTTCAGAACATAGTGTAGCTGACTTAGTATATTATAAGTTATGGGTCTTCTTTTCTCTCTAGTATTGCTTTGTTTCTTTATCCCTCTTAATACAGTGTGCAGTCTGGGGCATGTTTCATTCATGGTGAACCAAGGGCAGTGAACGCCAGCTTTCACATAGAAGAATCTCACAGCTGCTAGGTATAACTTTATGGTATTGATAGACAGTTTTAAAGCTTTAAAACAGTGTGTCACAAAATAAATGAGTGTTTGTTCTGAAATTGGTGGTGGTCTAAAGTCATCTGCTTTTATCCCAATGGAAGGTAGAAAATTACAGAAACTCCTAAAACCCGTTATGTAAGCATTTCTCGTGTTTTCACTAATGGAAGAATCGCACAATTTACCCGCTTGATCCTGTAGTACAAAACAAGTTTTTGAAGTGATGGTCTGTTCACTGGGTCTTTCGATGCTGCTGGAGCTGCTTCTCTGAATCGGGCCATCTGGAAATGAGAAAGAGAATCAGCGATCACATTTTCTTTACCTGGGACATGATCACATAGAATAAGAAAGTTTTCACATGCTGATTTCAAGGTTAATTTTCTCATAAGCTTCATTATGATAGAAGATTTAGAACGACGTTTTCTAATTATCTGAACAGTAGCCAGATTGTCACACAAAAATTTTAATTCGTTTTCCCGACCATTCATGTCCCCATAGAACCACAGCCACTACTATGGGGTATAGTTCTAACAGCGCCATAGAAAGAGGATCGCTTCCCAGGTTGTGAATTTCTTCTGGCCATTTTCCTTGAAACCACTGTCCGGCATAATACCCACCAAAGCCATGTTTTGATGAAGCATCAGTATATAAAGAAATGTCGTCCATGTATGTGACATTTTCCTCCAAGAAAAAGACTTTCCGTTCCAACCTTTTAAGAATTTTTCCCACATAGCTAAGCATTTTCTGCACTCACTCATCAAGTACACATGATAGTGAAGTTCAGACACGGAGTGGGCTAGGGTAAGTAGGTAAGAAATCAATGATCTACCAGCGGGGATTACATGTGCTGCAAAATTAAAATGGCCTAAGACACTTGGAAGCTCCCGTTTTGTGCATGATCTTTTCGATCGAAGGTTAATAATGAAAGTTAATATTCTTTCAACTTTCTCAAAGGGAATACGAATTTCCATAATTTTAGAATCAAGTATAATTCCTAGGTATTCAATCACTGTGTCTGGACCTACTGTTTTCTTCTCTGAAATAGGGATTCCAAGCTTTTTGAATACCATGGTCAAAACTGCCATACTCCCCCAGTCCGCCTTCGCCAGGGGGGTCAAATGTGATGAAATCGTCTAGTAAATGGAGGATATTTTTAACATTGTAGTTGTATTCTAATATCCAACAGATGGCTTTGGAAAGCATGTCGAAAATTTTGGGACTACTACAACCGAATACTAGTCTCTTGTAGAAGAAGTATTTGTTCTTCCATTTAATTCCATAATAGGGTTGAACTTCTTGCGAGATAGGAATTAATTTAAAGGCGTCCACTATATCAGTTTTGCACATGAGTGACTCCCTATCTAGTGTCTTTAAAATGTTAATTGCATCATCGATGCGCACATATTGCAAAGAATATTCGTCTTTATCAATAAGATCATTAATACTCTTTTCAGATGATTGATTGTGAGGCGAAGATAAATCAACGATTAGTCTATGTTTCTTTGAGTATTTCCCTTGAGAAATTCCAATGGGGCTAATTCTGTAAATGGTATATGGTGGTATGTCATATAGACCATCTAAGTAACCTTTCTCCATTTCATATTCTAATAATTTGTCTACAATTTCAGGTCGTTTTCTAGCTGACGGCAAATTTTTGCACTCTAATGTAGAGTTAGGTAACACGGTTACTCCAGTGTTAAATCCCTTCTCTAGTCTGGTTATTAATGAATCAACAAACATCCTGTCAGGGTGTCTAGTAAGTTCTTTTTCAAATAAATAAGTATTTATCGGGGTGATTATCGCTGTTTCGCATTGCCTGTCCCCATTCTCTTCATAAATTAGTCATTGTTTATCCGATTGAGTGTGATCTTTGGATTTGTTTTTTACTTTTGTGCAATTGGATGCAGAGTGGTTGTTTAGTTTGCATTCTGAACATATGTGGAGGAGATTGCAAGAATTCCTGTGGCATCCATTTGATCCATTGAAGTTGTTACATATTTCTTTCCCTTTGTATGAAATTCTTGGTCTTCCTTGAACATCCACATTACTAGGTGTTTGTTTCATCTTGCCATTTGGATTTCCTACAGAAGATATGAGCCCCATCTTTGATTTGGGGCAGAAATGTTAGGCATGTGTTGCGCTATTACAGAGCTCGCATCGTATCATAGTTTGTCCCAAAAATATGGTTGTAAACAATTTAGTGTCTCTAACTGACCAGTCGATGTTGATGTTTCTCTGTAGTAAGAGTGCACTTGCTCGGGCTGAGAACGCCTTATGGTATTCGTAGAAGGCAAATCCTCTTGTAGTTGATGCCATTTCTACTATGTCATGTTCGTAGGCATCTAATTCTTGTCGTCTTGAAGGATAAACCTCACAAATGATGTTTTTGTACTTCGTAAAGGCTATTATAAATTCGTTAAGAGTTAGATTTCTTAGCAACCTAGCATCATGATTGTGTTTCAGTATGATGAATCTACCTTCACTGTCGGTGACCCTCGCGTGGCATGGTAAGTAAGGCTAGGTTTATATCTTTACCTTGGATTATGTTGCTTCGTAGCGTTGGTGATACCGTTTCCACATACGGCAAAGAGTCTGAGGAAACTCGGGTAGGTATACTCTGTGAGGGGTTCCATTCATGGAACTGAGGATTCAAGTAATTCCTGGTCTCGGTTGAACTTCCTGGCTGGTTAGATCCCGGCTGATTCTTCTTAAGGACGTCCAGTTCGTTTGCTAACTTTGTCACTGAGTCTCTTATTCCTCGTATAGGTGTCATAACAGTATTTCACTTGAGGTTCACGTCAAATCATGGCTGACGCAAAATAATTCCTGAATCTTCCCTTCCGATTCGGGCATTTTAACACGAGACTGGAGCTGAATTTTTTTATGAGATGAAAAACAATATGTAAACTTCCTATATTGACTAGATTCATTAAAATTTAGGGTGTGCTGAATTTTCTATATACTGTATTTGAGTGAAGAGTGATTAGGTCCTGGACTTGATTTTCAAGCACCTGCTCGACTTCGAGCGAGACAAACTTGCGTGCCTTGCTGGATGGCTATGTATTTTTTGGTACTAAAATCTTTATAAAGAATTGTTTTACAAGATCTGAAAAGGAAACTTCTCAAAAGTTTGTTTTCAATTAATACCACCAACTCAAAGTTGCGCAATTTTGGTAAGAATATATAGCAAATTAATACTGTTGTGCAACCTTTAGCTTCAGACAGTTCTTCTTGCCTGGATGTTAACATCCGCCCAGCCTCGTTCTCGGTTATCTGATCTGAAGATGCCGGAAGTGTATCTTCTGCACCATCTTGACATTGTCCCGATATATTTGAACTAACTGTGACTTTTTGAGCGATTGTGGCAGCACGATTCCTTTCAATTTCAGTTTGTTCAAAATTTCCGATGCTGTCCAATTTTCAGGTTCACTTGTGTTCCAACGCGAAAGTTTACTTTCTGTCGGTCTTGATGAGGTTTCAGCACGTTTTCTTTTCCTTCCAGACATTGTCACTTGTAAATAAATAGATAGATATAAACAATCAATAATCACATTGCATAGGTCATCCACATAAGTCACAGATTATGAGACTATTCGCCCGTGTCCATATAAACAAACACATGTGGAACTACAGGTGGTGTATCTGCTATTCAGATATTACAGTCCACAACAGAGAATATAAATAACACCGGCAAAGTTTCACGTAAGTATTATAAATAAAATCCGTAGGAATTTACTTGAGATTTGCAGGAACCGTGCTAGAGAGACAATGCAAAACTTGAGGAGTAATTTGATTGGCTATTACGATCACGTGACATTGGTAAACCATGTGCTAAGTAATTTGATATCTATTATATAAACTATATTTAATTACATTAAAATAATTGTAAGATTAATTTTACACGAACAAGGACTTGCTAATACATGTAAGGCCTTACGACAGACAGTATAAGAGGAAAGGATAAAATCAGGGATAGACATTAACTTTCAGATCCACTTGCCCTTTGGGCAAGTGATCTCAAACTTTGACTTCTCCGAATGCAAAACTTTGTTGCCCATAATTAGGAAAGAACTTTTGAAAAGAAGAAAATTATTAATTACTGTAAATGTTATGATAAGAAAAAATGTGATCAAATGCACTACTGTCAATTTGGCAAGTTGAGCTACCTGTAAAAAAATTTGATGCTGCATCTGTACATAAATATATACCACTGTACTTCTGAATTTAACCTTTAAACACACACTTTTATGCAGCAATAACCCTCCATTTCCTTTTAATAAAATCATATTTTTTAAAAATTATTTTCAGTAGGATCCTTTTGTGAATCATGACTTTCAGAGATAACTGTGAAGCAAAACTATACTTCTGAATTTAACCTTTAAACACGCACTTTTATGCAGCAATAACCCTCCATTTCCTTTTAATAAAATCATATTTTTTAAAAATTATTTTCGGTAGGATCCTTTTGTGAATCATGACTTTCAGAGATAACTGTGAAGCAAAACTATACTTCTGAATTTAACCTTTAAACACGCACTTTTATGCAGCAATAACCCTCCATTTCCTTTTAATAAAATCATTTTTTTTAAAAATTATTTTCGGTAGGATCCTTTTGTGAATCATGACTTTCAGAGATAACTGTGAAGCAAAACTAAAGGAAGATAGTTGCCATAAAACATACATCTTATCTTGATCAGGATACATCGTGTTACACTGTACTTATATTCTGTGCGTGAATAAATAATCAAATTTCCTAATAAGAAGTTGACAAAATTTTGTTAGACGTAGAGCATATTTACTACGAAAGAAAATAATGAACCCGATTTTTAAATGAACGGTATAACCCAGAAACGCTATTAACGAATTCCGAATGCAAAAACGTCATCCAGATATGTGGAAATCAAGTGTTCAATCTATAGTGTTATTTTAAATTAATGTAATGCCCTGTTCACACGGAGAGTTTAATTCGAATTAAACGTAAGTTACTGCGAATTAAATTTGATCCGCGTTCACACGGAGACTTTAATGTGAATTAGTTTAATTCGAATTAGTTTACTGCGCATTAAATTACTTCGCATCAGCTCCGTGTTAACGCTAAGCGAAGCTAATTCGAATTAAATTTTGACGCATGCGAGAGGGCAGAATTAAGTCACAGGTCACATGCCGATGGTCAAATATAGGTACTTGAATTATTTTTGAGTGGAAAACAAAGGAAAATTATGTTAATCACTAAAATGTGTACAGACACTTCATATGAAATTATGTCAAATGTATATGACGTGATTTGTAAATGACGTCATAATAGTCTCACTGAATAGCCTTGTTGTAGAAATAAAATTATAATTCGCATTAGTTTACTTCGCATTGGCTGTCATGTGAACGCAATTTAATTCGCATTAGTTTAATTCGAATCATTTTACTTCGCATTAATTTACTGCGAATTAAACTCTCCGTGTGAACAGGGCATAAATTAAATTAATATGTACATTTGTTTGAGAAAAAAATCACTTGCCAGATTGGACAAGTACGTCGACAATTTCACTTGCCCGAACTGAGAATTTACTTGTCCCAGGCCATCAGACATCCGTTAATGTCGATCCCTGAAAATGCTCTTTTATTCTTGAAATAGAGAATATTTTTGTAGAAAGAAGTGGCAGAAATAAAGAGAGGGGGGGGGGGGCACATACAAAATTCTATTTCAGTGTGGCAAAAATAGTTTGACGCGTTTAAGAAAAAAAAAATATTTCCAAGGTTTTTTGTTTTTTTAAATTTTTTTTTTATACATATTCTATTGGACATTGACCTTTTAGCACGTAGCACTATATTAACAAACACATCCTTTCTCCCGTTTCCAGTAGATTTTATAGTCATGTTTCCTAGTTTTAGATAATTCCTATACTTCAAATTAATGTTGATATAATTGCATGTAATGCTCTTATAATTTATGTCAGAGCAAAGCCCAAAACCTTCTCGTGAAGTAGGAAACATCTTATCTCAGTAGCGGATTCAGCGAAATTCTATAATTATTCAGATATTAAATGTAAAGGAAGAAATAGACTCCCCCCCTTTTATTCCCACCACCACCCCAAAGGATACAGAAGCTCACTGGAGTTGGTAAGAAGAGTCGTATATATAGATATATATATATATATATATATAGAGAGAGAGAGAGAGAGAGAGAGAGAAAGAAAATTGGTTGTCAATAAGAAGTGTCCAACCAAAATCCCCTGATAAGGTTTTTCGTGTTCGAGCTGGTTTATTTTCCTTGTCAAAAAGGGGGGGGGCTTAGATTTTTTTTGGCGTTGGTATTCACGGATCCATCATTGACTCTTATATTTTTTTTTGAAAATTTTCTTAATTGGTTCAATCATGAAAGCCGGAAACTGGCATTCGATTGAAAGTCTCTTATAGGAGAAATGCCCCCTTCCTTTCATATTACGGGCCTAAAATTAACTAATCACATCAGTCAGGGGCGGATCCAGGATTTTTTGAAAGGGATGTGGGGGGTTCTAGGTCTGTGCCACAAACACTCATGCATAGAATCACACTACAGGCATTCAAGCCTGTAGAAACGATTTTCTAAGGGGACACCTTCAAAAAGAATTGACAAGCAGAACCAAAAAAAAACAAATACCTGTACACCACACTCTAAAATCCTATTTCGGGAGGGGGGGGGGGGGGCTTCCTCTAACTATTCAGTACATTTTTTCTTTCAAATACTTGAATTTGGGCATTTTTACCTTCCGGCAACAAGAAATGGACAGGATATCCAAATCAAAACTTACATATTAAAACTACAGCAAGATTATTTTCCGTAAATGTGAGCCCCCTCACCCGGCATTATATGGGAACATTTTAAAATCTTTCTCTTCATTGATTAAAATATCTCCATAATATATGGAGAGAAATATATTCTCTTATGCACACTCCCTTTCAAAACGTTTTATGCATACATGCATACAGTTCTTTAAGTTAGATAATTCAGAAGATAGTCCTAAAATTGCATAGCTAAAAGTTCGCCGTGGAATCTTACTGATGATATTCAAAGTGAAACCTTGCATGTTGCTTGTGGGTGGTCGGGGGCCAGGATTGTGAAGGTACACGGAGGCAAGCAAATACGCAAAACTCTATATACATGTAGAGTGCAGAAAGAGCAGTTATTAAGGTCTTCCGTTTCCGACGGAAGACCTTCTACTGATTCTGATGATTAACCCTTGTAGTGCCGGGGTGCTATAGATAACAGCATCTCTGAGTGCCGAGCTGATAAGGAGCTCCAGCTGCTGACTGTGCCAGGCTGATTTATAAATTTCTCTCTAATTGCATATGCTGCAGATTATCTTAATTATCACCATTTTATAATCACTTTTTCTGATAACAATCTACACAACTTTTTTTCAGAAAAAACAAAAGAAAAAAATTGTGAAGAAATTTTTTTAATATTTCAACTCGGTAAAAAACTACAAAAGCTTTAAACTAAAATTTTACATTTAAAATGTTAAAAAAAGGAAATTATTGGTATTTTAATGTCATTATTTATTTCATAGTAGATTTTTGCGATTACTATATTGTAAGAGTCCTTCATGTTACTACTGGCTATACTTTCACATCTTGAAACATAAAATTATGATTGCTACAAGTCCTTTTTTGACATCTGTTTATTGGACATGGAAATCCGATTGTGGCTCTCTGTTTCTTTCTTGTGAAGTATTGAATATATCTGCCGTATAGTAATTTTTATGACGTCGAGCTCTTGGAGCTCGAACGTCATCTAGCGATCGGCCAAGTGAAACCGCCAAGGGATGTACGCGACCGAATGTGTCAGTGGATGCATCCGCAATAGAAAATAGCAATAGCTATAAACCAATTTCTTTTAAAACGCTCACAATGAATAATTATAGCTTGAAAATAAATTGCATCATTTGTATCTACAATTAATTCTTTTTACAAAACAACGATATTATGTTTTATTTTCACACAATAAAAACGTGATGGTTGTTGCGGATGAATTTCTACAGAAAGGTGCGTCGAATGACATGAATAACATTTTGGAACGATAACCGTGGAACACAAACAACCCAACAGGCGGTAAAATAATTACAAAATTACATAAACACGAATACTATAAGACTGAAAAGATTGAATTTCTAAATCTTAGCTTTACTTTTACAATCTTCTAACCAACTTTATCCTAAAAACCGATGATGTTGACCAGTATTACTGTATTTCTCCATTTCCTCCAATATACCACGCCCTATCGTAACTCGATCGTACTTGTAACAGAGCAGAGTCATGGTTGTAGTTTAGATGCAATCACTAAAACAACGCTTTGACATTGGCAATTAGAAAGAATAATATATAAATTCATGAAGTCCTTCATAGTTCTTCAATTGACTGAAAAGATATTAGTTTGATATTGCATGAACATGTTCGACGGTGTCTGGTCAATTCGAACCCTGCTCCATTCGGACCATGACATAAGACCCCAGACTGTAATTGTGACATTTTCTTTAAAACTATTTTTTTATTATTATTATTATTATGTCACCTGAGTCACTCACTCGACCTATTGCTATCTTCAGATTCTTTTGAAATTATTTTTTTTGTTCGACGTCATTGAAGCCTTTCAGGCTTTTGATTTTAACCAAAATGTCTTCAATAAAGTAATCAGAAATAATAAACTTTAAATGTCAATCAGTTTGTGATCATTTGACACAGTTGTATCGATTTTTTCACCTTTGAATCTGGTGACGCGCATCGACGTTTTTTAAATCCATGTGTCCTCAAAAGTGACTGCTCCAAAGTATTATTCATGTCCATGGAATCAAACCATCAGAATTCTTCATTGGAATCTTAATTTAGATATATTTCACGAAATAAATCTTTTATTTTCTGCATGCTATTGCTGTAAAAGTGTATTTCCATCGAGCGTCTTCACCGCAACCTCCATCTTGTTTTCAAACTTTCCCCAAAGCATGCAATCAACAAGTTTCATTTTCTAAGAATACATGAAGGAATTTCCCATCAAGAGCCAATCGTATCATTAAACAACTGGAAAATCTATCTATTTTTAGTAAACAACATTGAAATGAATGGATTCCCTTTATTTCATTGGTTAAAATATGAAAGAAAACGTCATGTGTGTAAAGTTGATAAAGTCGACCGGCACTGAACGAAAAACATGGCGGCTCTCGCATTATCGACGACTGGCACTGTGATGGCGTTATCTGGGTCTTCGCTTTATCGATGACCGGCACTACAAGGGTTAAGATTATTCTTATTATTCTTTTTTTTTTCTAGACGCCAACTTTGAAGCTTCATATCTTCCTCATTCCTGAACTGATTTTGTTCAAATTTAATTTTCAGAGCTTTTAGACTTTACAAAACACTATCAGAATACTGTAATACAATTCGAAAATTACCTTCTGTTCACGAGTTATTCCCCTTTGATTGAAATTTTAATGCCTTTGGTTGCATAATATGTCGTAATACAGTACAGTCAACGCGGTTTATGCATTTACCGCGCAACCCTGTGGTGTGAATCTCATCGCGGTTAGTACAGGTTAGTACAGGTGCCTCAGGTAAAAACCAAGTGCCCCCGCGGTTCGGCCATTCAGGTAATTCACACCGCTGTGGTGCAGCCTACCGACCATAGGTGAAAAACAGTCTAATGGTCTAAAACTTTTTCCCTTCGAAATTATATAAAAACGAAACCAAACAGAAAGAAAAATAAAAAATGTAAGAGTAATGATATTAAAAATATAGAAGCTGAAATAGAATATTTTAAGTAAAAAATGAAAATAAATTTTCTAACAAATATATATTCTTATGTATCTAAGATAATTTTAAAACTTTTATTGCAATTTTCAAATAGCGTTATATAAGCCTTGAACTTTATTTAACCCTTTAACGGCCAGAGATTTTACATTTTTTCTGCAAAACTGCCTTAAAAAATTCAAATAGAAATTTAGACATTTTCTAGTCACTTTTACATAAAGCAACCTATATATTTTCTGAAAGGTAAAATCTTGAAGTATTTCATTATGCAGAGTAAAATAACGTTGCGGTTGCCATGGCAATGAATGAGACCCATAATTGCCAAAATATGTGTTTTTCTCCCTTTTTCATTCCAGAAATACAAACAAATTTACAAATAATATTTCCATAACAGAGATTTTGGTGATACTATTAAAACAAAGCATGTATTCAATTAGTTTTTAGTTATACTGGTCAATTTTATTTGATAGAAAGAATTTATACAATTACACAATGTCCGTCATCCATAAGACTTTGGCTTTACAACTGTCTGATTGTCGTAAGCGATTTTCAAATCGCTTTCCCTCCTACAGTTTTTGTTTGACTTCAATAAAATTTGGTACACATGTAGAGTAAACTGAGATGCACAATCCTTTATTTTAATATTTTTATTTCTATGAACAGTGTTGCCATGGTTACAAGAATAGGAATTTTGAGAAGGGGACTTCCTAACAAAACACGGGTATACTATATTCAACATTATGGAACACATTAAAATTACAAATATCAACGTAACAAAAATTAACATCTATAAAACGTTGGTCGAAGGGAGAGAAGGGAGAGAAGGAGGGACATTGCTGAACATTGTCTCTGATTCCTTAATTAAATGTCGATCTGAAAATATCTCGCCTTAAATCCTTTTTTTTTCTTTTGTAAAACCCATGTGTTTTAGAAGAAACAATGCCCAGTCGTTTTTGACATCAAATCGGCCCCCTTTTACTTTCAGTAGAGTTTTATCATTGCATAAAATTACTTGCCTGGTTCCAGCAATCTGCATCTGAGAATTCACAACACCCTATGTACTCGAACATACAATAATACTAGTTCATCATTAAGTTTTAAAAGACAGCCATGGGGAGAGTATGGCAAAGAAATTGCGCACACTTACTCTCGTCACCAGCCTACATTTTAACACCCCTCTATTCAATAAAAATTACACTTTTGCCATTAATTTATTTTATTGCAAACAAGAGTTCACTAGTGAATGAATTATGATATTAATACCAGTATCAAATTGTTAATTGCTCTTAATTACAACTCTTTTTATAAGGGGGGGGGGTTGAAGATGTATATCCTTTGTTTGTTTGTTTGTTTGTCTGTTGTTTAATGTCCCCCTTGAGAATTTTTCACTCATATGGAGACGCCACCATTTGTCGGTGGAGAGCTGCAAATTTTGTCCTACATGCGGCACTCGGGACCATTGAGCAGTGTCAGAGGGATCTTTTTTGTCCCAGCACCTACTGCGACACGGGACCTCGGTTTTTACGGTCTCATCCGAAGGACCAGTCTCCACGTCCCACAGTGGGATTGGAACCCTCGACGTAAGAATTAAACTCCTTACTCCGCGACTCTAGAGCAGACGCTCTAACCACTGTGCCACGCGGGCGACTATATCCATTGTAATCAGGTTTTAAAACATCACCAGATTTTAAAATAGTTCTCAGATTTCAAAATACTTATTTATATGGACAAATGATACTTCATTTTTTTTTCTCACTTTTTTCACTTTGATTAAGTCATATAAAATAAAATATATTTTCATCTGTAAACATACCCCCCCCCCCCCCCCCCCCCATGTAACAACCAGAGCCTTTGTATGAATTTGTTAGATAATAGGTCATAATCACTGAAAAAAGGAAAGGGGGTGTTTTAAAAATATTTTTCATTGATTTCTATAGTGATAAACACAAGTTTTACCAAATTATAGACCTTAGGCCACAGGCACTTGTTTCTGTAATAAATTTTTGATCCATATATTTTTATTGGCTAAAAATTTGTTTTTAAAATTACAGCATAAAAATATCGTAGTGCTTTAATGAAAAATGAGAGGTAAACATTTCATTTATTCACTGCAATATTTAAACACTGGAATTGAATTTTTAAACTCACTCATTTTTAGCTCACCTGAGCTGAAAGCTCAAGTGAGCTTTTCTGATCACCCGTTGTCCGTCGTCCGTCCGTCTGTAAACTTTTCACATTTTTGACTTCTTCTCAAGAACCACTGGACCAATTTTAACCAAACTTGGTACAAAGCAACCTTGGGTGAAGGGGAGTTTAAAATTGTTAAAATGAAGGGCCAAGTCCCCTTCAAAGGGGAGATAATCAAGAAAATACAAAAATTGGGTGGGGTCATTAAAAAGTCTTCTTCTCAAAAACCACTGGGCCAGAAAAGCCGAAACTTATCTGGAAGCATCCTAAGGTAGTGTAGATTCTAAATTGTTCAAATCATGACCCCCGGAGGTAGGGTGGGGCCACAATAGGGAATCCAAGTTTTACATTGAAATATATAGGGAAAATCTTTAAAAATCTTCTTCCCAAGAACCACTGGGCCTGAAAAGCTGAAACTTATGTGGAAGCATGCTGGGGTAGTGTAAATTCTAAATTGTTCAAATCATGACCCCCGGGGGTAGGGCGGGGCCACAATAGGGAATCCAAGTTTTACATTGAAATATATAGGGAAAATCTTTAAAAATCTTCTTCTCAAGAAGCACTGGACCTGAAAAGCTGAAACTTATGTGGAAGCATGCTGGGGTAGTGTAGATTCTAAATTGTTCAAATCATGACCCCCGGGGTTAAGGTCGGGGCCACAATAGGGAATCCAAGTTTTACATTGAAATATATAGAAAAATCTTTAAAAATCTTGTTCTCAAGAACCACTGGGCCAGAAAAGCTGAAACTTATGTGGAAGCATGCTGGGGTAGTGTAGATTCTAAATTGTTCAAATCCTGACCCCCGGGGTTAAGGTCGGGGCCACAATAGGTAATCCAAGTTTTACATTGAAATATATAGAAAAATCTTTAAAAATCTTCTTCTCAAGAACCACTGGGCCAGAAAAAATGAAACTTATGTGGAAGCATCCTGGGGTAGTGTAGATTCTAAATTGTTCAAATCATGACCCCCGTGGGTAGGGTGGGGCCACAATAGGGAATCCAAGTTTTACATTGAAATATATAGGAAAAATCTTTAAAAATCTTCTTCTCAAGAACCACTGGGCCAGATAAGCTGAAACTTACTTGGAAGCATCCTGGGGTAGTGTAGATTCCAATTGTTCAAATAGTGACCCCCGGGGGTAGGGCGGGGCCACAATAGTGAATCCAAGTTTTACATTGAAATATATAGGAAAAATCTTTAAAAATCTTCTTCTCAAGAACCACTGGGCCAGATAAGCTGAAACTTACTTGGAAGCATCCTGGGGTAGTGTAGATTCCAATTGTTCAAATAGTGACCCCTGGGGATAGGGCGGGGCCACAATAAGTACTACAGGGGGGGGGGAGAAATCAGGTGAAAAACAGCAAGGCCAAAGTTACTCTGGTGAGCGCTGTGGCCCATGGGCCTCTTGTTTAATTTTGCTCTCTGCTCGGGACTAGCACGTACCATTTCATGGTTGAGTTCGACTTTTCCACTCGGCGAGCAGAGTTTTGATGCTGTTTACAGGGATAAAAGAAAATAAAGACACACATGCCATATATTGTTGTGTAGATAAATTATCGTGAAAGACAAAGGTATAAACAGTTTGCCAGTGCATGTCCTCTGAAATTGTAAATGAGTGCGATTCTGGGGGAGGGGGGTACTCCGTGTAATACGGAGTTGGATACCTTGTGTTATTATTATACTATGGGTCAAAAATTTATTACAGAAACAAGTGCCCGTGGCTTAGGCATAGTTTCCGGATACTTCTGATAGTACTTTCATTAACATTCTCCAAAGCTTTTAAGAAATAGTAAAATGGCGGTTTTATATTCAGTAGCACATTTTGCTCTTTTCGTGCCATGTTCTGGCAAATATTTTACATACTCGCCCCGTTTTATTTTTGTTGTAGCAGTAGATTCAACTTTTTCAGCTTCCTCAATACACATACATGTACTTGTAATTCCGGCTAATATGTAAAGGATGGGACAATGAGGGAGAATTTGTTAGTCTATCCCAAGTTTTCCACTTTTATCCAGTTTTTTTATTATAGACTGAAAAAATGAAGTAAATAAACATGAACAAAAAAACCTGAGCTTCCTGTGTGTTTATTCAGAAGTTATTTCTGTAAGTATAGCAATCTGATTAAAATCAGCTGTTGATTGGCTACGTTTATGACGTACAACGTAGTACTTAGTAAACGTAGCCAAACCAACAGCTGATTTTAATCTGATTGATCAATATAGTTACCTGGGGGTATGTAATTGCAATCAGTAGCATATACGTATAACAAATTGTGACCTTTTTGCATCGTGATTAAATGAAAAAGACTAACAGTATTAATATGAGTTTACATGACTTTTGAGCTCTTTACTGGTCTACAAATGAAATGAAAAAGGTGAAGACAACGAACAGTTGTTGATCTCAAAAAATCACAATATATGTACAGATTTGTGAACAGGACAAATAAACACGGAACCCCGGAAATTCTAGAGATGGGATCAGGTGCCTAGGAGGAGTACGTATTCCCTGTTGACCGGTCACAGTGTGAGCCCTATGTATTGATCAGGTAGACGGAAATTTAGTGTTAAATCAAAGGCTTAAGGAGGTTGGATCCTGCCATCAAAAGTAATGAGAATTTTTTATCTAGTATATTTTTAGAATTTAAACACATAGCTTTATTAAAAATCAAAACAAAAAATGGGGGTCAATGCGCTTCTTTTGGCGCTACAGAGCATTTAGTTTGACCTTTTTGCACTGTAAATATGTCTTACACATAAATCAATTTTTAAAGTTTTTCCTTCAATATTTTTTGTTCAAATAAATTATGGTGAACAAACACAGTCTTATTTTATCTTAAATAGACACATTAAAATTTGTAACAACGAAGAAATTTTCGAATTACTCCGCATGTTCAATTATTTGACCTTTTTGCACTCAAACATTTTCATTTTTCTGGCATTAAAATTTTACAAGCAAAAAAATCATTTGAAAGTAATGACATTTTACTAAATTTAAGAAGAATGGTTAAAAGTATCGTATATATTCAGAGAAGAAAATTAAAAGTGGGGGTCTGTGATGTTAATTTTTAGATATTACTAAAATAGTGCTAATTTTAAGCTTAAAGTAGGGCTATTTTTTTCTTCATTTCTCTATTTACTAAGAGACGAGAATCATTGTTTTTTTTTTAAATATGTGTGTTGGGGGTGGGGGTTGGGGGGGACAGAGGGTACCGACGAGTGAAAAAAAAGGAAACGAAACTTATTATGTGTGGAATGAAAAAGAAATGGAGGTGGCATATTAACAGCCTTTAAAAATTTCCTTACTAAAGAAACACTAAAAAGACTATTCTCGTGTGACCCACTTCCCCCCTAAAAAAACTATGTGCATCTGGTTGAGTCCAGTTTGTGTCATAATCTCGATCATGTTCCCTTCCCACGTACTTGTACCTGTTTAATTGCTTTATATTTTTTAGGTGGTAATATCAGTGCAGGCTTATGCAAAGCAATTTCAAAAAAATTTTTTTTTCAGGGATATACCGTTTATATGCTTTGTAATCTAAGGTAAAATACATGTAATGGAAAAATTGTTCAGATGACACACACTTCCCATTTTCTAGTGGTGTCTATCTAACCACGGCCAAAATCCACTTCCAATCTGGAGGCTATCGTTGTGCTTAAGATTTCACAATGAATGTATATATATACATATATAGTTCATAGGTGACATTAGACTTGCACTTGCATGCAAATATATTTCCTTCGGCTTGGTACATGTATAAATATATTCATAATAGATAGCATAATTTCCGAGAACGTTTTACAGTTCTGTAAATAAAATTGCGATATATATTTGAACCTGTGATATAAAGGGAATGGTTATTGGAGGGGGTGCTCTGTCCATCTCATTATGGTTTACACAGACATACGTCAGTGACGGCATCTCTGTCTGACAAAACACCATATTCTTCTATTTCTTTATTCAAAGTCGCAGTAGAAATGTCGGAATCTGAATCGCTACCCGAACTTACATGTACTTCTGTGCTATGTTCCCCCTGTGTACATAACAACCATTGTAACAGAAAGGGAAATAATTCATACGAAAGTGTCCTGATTTTTTAAATTAAATATCACAATTTTTATCATTTCATTTTCAAGTTCCTATACATTTATTTCATATTTGAAAAAGGGCAAAGAAAAATTATCGTGTCATTTCCATGCAGTTTGTGCAGGTAGCCAAAAAAAACCCCCCAACAACAACAACAAATAAAACACCTTCTTTTCAAAATACATTTAAAATAATAGACTAAGTACTCAAAAAAGATTTATATGCTTGTATTTTTTAAAACATTTTTTAATAATAAATCTGAAGATTAAGAAAATGGTAACGACAATACTTAATTATTTGATTGTTTATACCTACTACATGTAGGACTGACACAAATCTGATACTTGTAATGGGTGCGTGAAATCGGGGCTTTGAGCCAAAGAATTTCCTGTCACTGTGTTGGATATAATTTCACACCTTTGTGAAAGACAAAGGCTTTGGATTAAGTCTATTTTATTTGCAACATATTGACAGTTGTTAAATAGAAAATCATAGACCGGGAGGATTATGATAAAGCCAACAGAAGATAGCTCAAAATCAGTTATTTATGCGTAATTTTATCAACTTCCTGCAATGATATGCAATATTCAATTCAAGTTTACGATAATTTCTTAACATCGCACAGAAAAACTTTGAGTAGAAAAAAAGTTTAGTATCTTCTCTAGTTTCAGAAAATATCAATTGTTTTGTTGTATCCCAATTATTTACAAAATGCCAACAGTTAAATATCTATGATGCTGAAAATGCATCAAAAGGCGCACTTGGCCGTTAAGGGGTTAATGTGCATGTAGTGAAAGTCAAGCTATGTGTTCATTCTATTAGAAGCCACGACCTTCGATATAAATTACTATAGGTGATGTAGTTTTACGACTATGCAAGGTAATATACCCAATATGCTATTTTTGATATTCGATATTAATTAATATTTTCTTAGTGTGTATTTTGTAAATTTTAGATATACATGATTGTATTTTTTTAGGGGATTTGATTAAAGAATGCATCTATCGCAGTTTCAATTTTATTGGAAAGGGGGAGGCTATGAATGAAGTTTTTTTTAATTATTAAAATTCCAATATAAGATTAAAATAAGCAGAAGATTTTGGATGTAACTATCATTCTTGGAGATGTCCGTGAAACGTCATTCCTATCTAAATGTACATGTATTCCGGGCGTAGTTCTTGAAATCAGTAGGAATGGGATCATTTGATGGCCTACCAGTCCGTAGAAGATATGTAAAATTACGTAATGTCTAGATCTTGACCTGGTACTCAAACTTGGTCCTCACACCTGTATACTCTACAAGGTGCAATCCCCTACACCAGCCCTACACCATGTACACACGCGTGCCTCGAAAGCAGATCAGTAAAACTGTCATATAACATCTTTCACATTTACATTGATCATTTTCAAACAATTGCTCGTTATTATTATATTATTTATGTGTTTTGGTTTCAAACAATTAATTTAAAAAAAAATAGACGAATTATGTCAGATAAAATCAACATCAAAATCATGAAATGGTTCGGTTTTGAATAAATTCACAAGTACATTGTTGTTCATGATATTGTGCTTTATCCCATACTTTACTATAGCCAAAATAATCGGAATTTAATTAATAAATACATTTTTTTTCAATATGACCAAAGTAACTCTGTTGGATACTCATAATGTTGATGCACTAGAATATATACAAGAAACAATGAGAAACTGTTCCTAAGAAAAAAAAAAGAAAACATCAAAATATAATTTTATACATGGTTGTAATTAATTTTTAAAAATTGCGATATGCAGATGACTTGCATTTTAAAAGATAATTTCGATGTAACTTCCATCTCCACAAATAACACCCCCTCCCCACAATCTACAGTGACGCTATTAATTTGTCTTACACCGGCAAAACTTTCACTCTTTCGGTACCGTCACAACTTTGGATAAGGGTTTACTTCCCAAAATCGATAGCTATAAGCCAGATTGATTGTGAAAATATTGTATTAATGTATGCAATTTCAACCCCCAAAAGGGGGGGGGAGTTTATTCATGTGAATGCATATAAAATGCTTGTACACTGTGTAAGCAAGAATTAACTGAAAAGCAATTCATAAAGTTCCACCAAAAACAATATTGGAACTGTGTGCAGTTAGCATTGGTTAGTAACTCTGTTTTGTCCTCGGTAGATCTAGTACATGTATACACAGTGTACATGTAGCTACATGGACTAATCTTGGTCTCCTTAGTAACTGTGTATTGTGCGCTTTCAAGCGGAGAAGGATTTCCTGTCACTGTGTTGGATATAATTTCACACCTTTGTGAAAGACAAAGGCTTTGGATTAAGTCTATTTTATTTGCAACATATTGACAGTTGTTAAATATAAAATCATAGACCGGGAGGATAATGATTTCCAACCCCCCCTCCCCACCCCTGAGTTCTCCACTGACGTCTGAACTTCATATTATTTTTTTTTTAAATATAATGTTGTATGTTTTGATAAAATTACAGTCGGATTCACATCACAAATGTCTGATCTTAATAAATTTGAATTAATTTCTCTGTATATAAAAACAAAATGTTGGGATGTTAACGCTGAGGACTATCCTACATACACGTGTACCCCCCAAATTACGGCAAGCTATACTGTAAACGTGTTTTTTTGACGAGTTGAAAAATTGACGAATTTTTCTTTACGAAAATTGACGAGTGTTAATTTTGACGAAATATTGAATCAAGAGTTATGTATCTTTGATTTCACACGATTAACACAAAATGAATACAAAGAACACCTCAAAAAAACGAGTTTCAAAACTGGTACTCAGAGAAAGTTCGCCAGAAACTAGAGGACCAAAAACCTGATGGAAACATTGGCTTAGTTGACTTGAAAACGTCTACAATTAAGCCGTTCTATGCGAAATTGGTCATAAAAATTCACAATATTATAAGCAAGGACCGCGGCTTTCTCAGGAACTCATTTACAAGCGTTCTCATCAATAAAATTTAATTTTGCTTGTAAAAAACATCTACAATGTATAAGATTTGATTGAATTAATTGCTCTTTTTGTATTTTGTTTTCATTATACGAGACAAATTGCCTGAGGTGACAAAGTAGGTCAAACACGGCGTGATAATTATGCAAAGTTAGAATGTTGTGACAGTGGGTAATAATAGTATATGACATACCCCGGTACTCAATGGATTTTAAAACTGTAATTACAGTGTACATGTATATGTTTTCATAACTATTTACAAAAAAATTAAACAGCAACTTTGATCTAGTTTTAGTGGGGGAAGCCGAGAAAATTAAGCGATGAAGTTGAACAACGTCAATGTCTGTTGTGACGCTATCTATATGATGTGAAGTTTGACGAGTGGAAATTTTGACGAGAAAAGAAAAATTGTCAATATAGTCAAAATTAGCACATCGTCAAAATTTCCACGTTTACAGTATTATTGTGTAGTTAATCCCATACGATGACAAGGTACCCAAAGCCATAGAGGTGTGAATGCCTCTAGGGTAGAAATAATACTAATTCTTATAAATAGGAAACAGCCAAAAAATTACGCACAACCGCATGAACTTTGATTTTTAACAAATAATGAGACAAAGCACCCCATTTCATCTGTAACCTAGTTTATACTATGGGGAAAGCACAATTTTTCCCTTATTTTATTTGCACATCGAGAGCTAAGTAAAACTGTTTAACAATATTTCACTACCCAGTGTTTTCAGCTAACACATGCCTCTGGTGACAATGGTTACTTACATGTAGTTACCTGGGTATTGCGTTCAAGGGGAAAGTTCAAATTTAACTGTGCCGATTAAAAAAATGCTATGATTATGATAATTGTTACGAGAGAGAGAGAGAGAGAGAGAGAGAGAGAGAGAGAGATTTACTGCACATTCCTAAACATGTTTCAGAATATTTAACTTTTCGTTTAAAAAATCGTTTATTATACCTCTGTGAAAACGAGCTTACAAGTGAAAAATCACAAGTAAAATAGAATTTGATTGGCTGAGAAGGTCACGTGTCCATCATGTTTGCCAGCTGCAACAAAATGTTGTGTTTCACGATTGTGATGTCGCAATTAAATGACTGAGGAGTAAGATTGTTTATAGCGACGCTGCTAACTTCGTTTGCGCGGTAACAACAACTAAAAATTCATCAAAAAATCACCTTAATTAATGGAATTGCATACAGATAGTAGATTAAACATTCTTTGTTAAAATTTTTGCACTTTTCAAAATTCGTTTATGGAAATATAGCTAACATACGACATCATGTGAGGTCACAGTCTAGACGTTCCAAATGACTCGTGTGGTTTGAAGAGGCGGATCTTAAAATTAAGTGAACAATGCGCTCGCCCCAATGGTCGCACCGTCAACATATTATCGTTTATTGATTGTGTCGATTTAAATGTGTAAAAATGTAATGGGTGGTGTTTGATTGTTTCTGGTGTGAAAATCACAAACTTGTCACGTAGGAATGTTTTTTTAATGAAGCAAGGCTATTTGTGTACCTGTAACTTACATCTGTTTCATATTGTTCTCGCCCGCGTGGAGCAGTGGTTAGAGCGTCTGCTCTAGAGTCGCGGTGTAAGGAGTTGATCCTTACGTTGCGGGTTCGAATCCCACTGTGGGAAGTGGAGAACCGTCCTTCGGATGAGACCGTATAAACCGAGGTCCCGTGTCGCAGTAGGTGCTGGCACGAAAAAGATCCCTCACTGCTCAATGGCCATAAGTGCCGAGTAAAGGACAAAATTTGCAGCTGTCCACCGGCAAGTGGTGATGTCTCTATATGAGTGAAAAATTCTCGAGAGGGACATTAAACAACATACAAACAAACAAATATATCGTTCTCATCAAATGCATGTTTGCTTTATTCATTGGTTCTCCTTTATAATTCCTGCATTGTGCTTAATTCAGCATTATAAACAATTTATTGCATAATAGTGAGGGAGACATGAAGATTTCTTCGCCCTTGAAAAATCATATTTCCCTCGGGCCTTGCATTCGGGGAGTATGATTTTTCATGGGCGAAGAAATCTTCATATTGCCCTCGGGGAATATGATTTTTAATGGGCAAAGAAATCTTCATGTCTCACTATCATGCAATAAATGTAAAGTGTGAACTTGTCAAGTCCGAAACACACAAAAGGGTATCGGTGATATCATGCAGAGTGTAACATTGCCTTGATCAGGCCCGTAGGTAGGAAGCAAATTCAGTTGGGGGGGTGGGGGGGTGGGGGGGGGGCACAGCCATACATTTTCAGTTGACAGTTGAGGGGGCACTACCATAAATTTCCTGACAAGCAAAAAAAGGCCATCAACTACCAAAAATTCCTTGACAAGCAAAAGAAAAAAAAAAGTTATCAGATGTTTTTATTGAGGGGGCACAAGCTATAGTATCTATGTTTACTATAGAATAGTATAAAATTATTGGGGGGCACGCCCCACCCGCGGTTCCTACGGCCATGTTCATTAAATTTAGGGTCACTTATAAGGAAAGAATGTTTTGACTGGATGAATGGTCTGAAAGAACATGTGTTAACTTGTCAAGTCAGTAACACATAGATGGGGTTTGCTTATAACCAGAGTAGGTCATGGCTTGATTCAAGATCATTTGAACGAGTTCAAGGTCATCAACAGAGAAACAACATTCCTTAACTGTCTTTCTACTGGTGAGACATTGCAGATTGATACCCCTTACAAGATTGCTTATAACCTTAGAATATGGCATGACCTTGACTCAAGGTCACTTGTTCCTGTTCGCAGTTCCAATGGAAGACCTACTCGTTGCTTTGCAATGAGCTCTGCTCTAGTTGAACTACATATTTTCTTCAAAAATGTTAGCCGTAAAATATCTATATTACAGAACCCCCTCTCTCTCTCTCTCTGGATAAATAAGGGGGGGGTTCCAACCCTGGAATCCCCCTCTGGATCCACCAATGCACCTATACATGTATATTGTGCTTAATTTTTTATCAGTGTACAATTATTTGTACAAAACTTGACAGAAACAATTCATACACAAATAGTTTACGTGTACACATTTCACTCGTTATTTACATTAGTGTGGTAATGATTAAATAATTCCGAATTTTTTTAAACATATTTCAATTCCCTTTTTCTTCCTTCTCTAAAATCAGTTTATTTTTGGTTTGTTTTTTTAGCTCTTCTGAGCCAAAGGCTCAAAGAGCTAATGCTATGGCCATTTGTGCGGTGTGCGGTGTGCGTAAACTTTTTAGAATATGGGCCATAACTCAAGAACCCCTTGGCCAATTATTGTCAAATTTGTCACAGGGTATCCTTCGCCCAAGGGCTCCCCTTTATACTAAAACTGGGGTTGTGACCCTTTAACAAGGGGAGATAATTAGGAAAATAGAAACAAAAGTACTGGTTGCTAAAAAATCTTCTTCTCAAGAACCACTGGGCAGATTATCACCAAACTTACACAAAAGGATGAGGATATGTTGTAGATTAAAATTTGCACGGGGATTTACCCTGGGGCAAAGGGCGTGGTCTCAAGGTCACTTCAAAGTTGACCAAAAATAACATTTTATTAAAATGTTGATATTTTGCTTACTATAAGGACTAGGATCATCAAATCTTGTCAGTTGGTGCATCTAAGGACCTCATATCATGTTGACTCAAAAGTAGGTCACGGTGACCTACTTTTCAAATTTTGCGGCCATTCTTTTTCATAATGATTTAGAGGCATATTTTGAACAATTTAAGGCCTATGATCATCAAACTTTGTCAGTTGATGCATCATGGGTCGTCAAAGTATGTCACTTAAAAAGTAGGTCACCTTGACCTACTTTTTGAATTTTATGGCTAATCTTTTTTAAAACAATTAAGGTCATTAATTCGAATACGGGGAGGCTGAGAATCATTAAATCTTGTAAGATGATGCCTCTTGGGGCCATAAAACATATTTATTAAAAAGTAGGTCACAGTGACCTACTTTTTGAACTTTGCAGGCATTCGATTTCAAAGCGTTTTAGAGGCATAATTTGGACATTTTAAGTCCTATGATCATAAAACTTTGTAAGTTGATGCATCTTGGGTCCTCAAAAAAGGTCAACTGAAAAGTAGGTCACGTGACCTACTTTTCAATTTATATGACTATAATTAAATATTTCAGGTACTAATTGGCTTAGAATCATCAAACTTTGTCAGTTGATGCATCTTGGGTCTTCGGAGTAGGTCGACTAAAAAGAAGTTCACAGTGACCTACTTTTGAAAATTTATGGCGTTAATTAAATATTTCGGGTACTTATTGGCTTAGAATCATCAAACTTTGTCAGTTGATGCATCTTGGGTCTTCAGAGTAGATCAACTAAAAAGTAGGTCACCGTGACCTACTTTTGAAAATTTATGGCTTTAATTAAATATTTCGGGTACTAATTGGCTTAGAATCATCAAACTTTGTCAGTTGATGCGTCATGGGTCTTCGGAGTAGGTCGACTAAAAAGTAGGTCACCGTGACCTACTTTCTGAAAATTTATGGCTTTAATAAAATATTTCAGGTACTAATTGGCTTAGAATCATAAAACTTTGTCAGTTTATGCGTCATGGGTCCTCGGAGTACAACAACTGAAAAGTAAGTCACGGTGACCTACTTTTGAAAATTTATGGCTTTAATCAAATATTTCGGGTACTAATTGGCTTAGAATCATTAAACTTTGTCAGTTGATGCGTCTTGGGTCCTCGGAGTACAACAACTGAAAAGTAGGTCACGGTGACCTACTTTTGAAATTTTATGGCTGTATTTAATATTTTCAGGAATTATTTGGCTTAGAATCGTCAAAATTTGTCAATTGATGCATCTTTGGTCCTCGGAGTAGGTTGACTGAAAAGTAGGTCACTGTGACCTACTTTTGAAAATTTATGGCTGTAATTAAATATTTTGGGTACTTATTGGCTAGAATCATCAAACTTTGTCAGTCGATGTATCTTTGGTCCTTGGAGTACAGCAACTGAAAAGTAGGTCACGGTGACCTACTTTTGAAAATTTATGGCTTTAATTAAATATTACAGGTACTAATTGGCTTAGAATCATCAAACTTTGTCAGTTGATGCATCTTGGGTCCTTGGAGTAAAACAATTGAAAAGTAGGTCACTTTGACCTACTTATAAAATTTTATGATTATAATTTTAAAAAATATTTTAGGTATTAATTGGCTTAGAATCATCAAACTTAGTTGATGGGTCCTCAGAGAATGACAAGTGATAAGTAGGTCACCATGATTAACTCTCAGGTACTAATTGGCTTAGAATCATCTTGGGTTCTCAGAGTGTGAATTGGAATTTCAAGGGTTTATGTAAATATACAGGATATTTCGAGGCTTCAAATAGAAGTGATAGGTTGTACAGCTTATCAGAAGAGCGATTCAAGGCCCATGGGCCTCTTGTTCTAACAAATACTAATTTGGTTCTAAGAAAGCCACGCAGTTGTATACAAATATCCCAAAATAATCTTTCATGTTTAATGGACTGACAGGTGATTAAATTTCCTCTCATCACGATACGTACATCCCCCTTTAAAGAATACAATGTTTTTCTTTAGAGCCGAATATGTCAATCGGTTGGTTTTTTCAGGTGCGTATACATATAGGTGAGGGCTGGTGTTGAATTCCGAGAGAAATCCACAACCTATTTTAATGTAAACCAATAATCATACGCGTTATTTGTTATTCGCGAATCGTCAAATGAATGAAAACAAGGTCTGCAGCGATAAATATCTGTGACTAAGCTTTCCTATTTTATAAACTTTTTAAGGTCTTTTATTTTATTTCTAAAACTTAAAAAATGTAACGATTTAATGTGTTCATTGGAGTGGTCAATTGAGCGTCTAAGTTTCTTTGGGTGGGGGTAGGTACCATTTTCGGTGCATTTGATTTCCGGAATTTTGCATTGCACTTCCGACAATTAATAAATTTCACTTTTAACATTTATTATTTTCATTCCGGATTTTTTGACTATATTTCCAGCAATTTAATGTTAACAAAATAGATGGAATTAAAATTTTAATAGGATATAAATGGTGAATGGCTGAAAATTTATACATTTTATAATGTACATGGTAGTTACGGCCTTTGAGCAGTAAGGGATGGAATACGGAGAAAATGATCAGCATTCCACAGGTGAAATGTTAAGGAAAAATGTACTTTTTCTTTGTGGAAAAGAGTGAAAGAGAATAATCTAAATGTGGAGACTACACTCTCTTTATTTGATACATATGTAGGTTCTGTTCTTCATTATGGATGTGAGATGTGGGGATTTCATAAAGCCCCACATGTTGAGCAAGTACATATGAACTTTTTGAAGAAAATTATGTCGCTTCAAAAATCTACAAAAAACTTAATGGTTTATTTCGAATTTGGTAGATGCCCAATGTATGTTCAAAGAAAACTTTGAATTCTGAAATATTGGTGTAATTTGCTCAATACAAATAATTGCATTCTGCGGACATGTTATAAACAATTGTTATGTGAGTATGAAGAACAACAGGAAAATTGTACAAAGTGGTTAAGTGCATTTAGAAAGCATTTTTAAAACGCTATTTGGTTTGAGTGATAAAATCCTTTAAAAAGAATATTGATGACTACCCTAACTCATCTGGAAAATCTGCTGCAGCAAAATTTAAATTCTAATGAATCGATTTCAACTTCTTTATCAAATTTTTCCCGAACTTTTCCGTAGACCTCTGGCTTTTTCCTTAATTCTGTAACACTCAGAACTCGAGAGTTACCCGCTAGGTGTCGTTTCTGCATCACTTCCGTGTAATTTCTACTTTGACATTTCCATATCTTACATTTCTTACGTTTGACGATGAATACTCGGATAATTGTGGAATGCCTCGGCAATTAAATAGCACGATTAGGCCAAAGTTTTTATTTTTTTTGGTTTACGATTTTCTGTCTCAAAAAAATGCATTGGGTGGTCGAAAAATAAAAATAATTTAGGATTCAACAGTTTCATTTTAAAATAACAGCAATGTTTATTTTAATAAATATAATACACGTCAATAGTACTTTTAAATTTTATTGTCTAGATCACATAACTCTTTTCATTTAATTTTAATTCATTTCTAACTTTAGACTTAATGTCATTTTCATTTACATATATAGTTCTGATTTTTGTTTGTCAATCAGTGCTTGGTTCATGATGTTCAACTTGGTTTTGTGCTCTTCAGTGATATGTGATGTGTTATAAACCTTGGTATCCCCACAAACTAAAAATAAGGATCCAAATTTAAGTTAAATTTAGATTGAAGAAAAATACAATTTAATTGTTTAACAATATTAAAAGTAATTGACGTTGAAATAAAGGTTATAATAATTTGATCATGCAGCTATCAAATTTAATGTTCAACCTGCGACACAAAAGCCTAATAATTTCTCAATCAAGTCCTTCTTTAAATTTTTGTTATGTACCTGCACAGTAGGCAATGCTCATTATTTACTTAGTAATTCAAAGGGCTTTGATCTCAATTGAGTATGAAATTTGCAAAGATTTGTGTATTGAATTTACTTCTAGAAATTAACAAATGTTTTATACACATTTGCATTTATCCAGTGAAATACCGGTCAGCGTTACTTCAACTGACTGTATCTCTCAACACTAAATTGGCCTAACTATTATCCATGGATTTATCAGCCTATTTTGGGAAACACCATTTTTGGGGAATTGGGAATAAATTATCGGCTATTTGATGAAATTGGAAAAATTTTTAAAATGTTACTTAAATCCTGTATTCAGGGGTAATTCATTTATCATTTCAGCATGAACTCTAATTTGGGCAACCAAACGACAATTAAATATGATCCATCTTCAACATACAAGATCAATTATAAATAATAGACTAATAAAAGTAAATTGGACTTCAATGAGTGTAAAGCATTTATACAACTTAGGGTAGTACATGTGTGTATGAGATTTCAATTTAGTTCATATAGTATCTGTTTCTGGAGATTATGAACCTCCTGCAAAAAAATATACTAAGTACACATTTTCTGAAAGTCCTCTTTTAATATGTATTAATGCATTGAAAATATATTTTTCTATCTGAAATAAAGCCTAAAGTCCTTACCATTCACTCGCAGATCAGTTGAGTAGGTGGAAATAACTTAATAAATCTATATAATTACACAATATCATCATTTTTAGAAAAACGGAGGAAATTCGGATTAAAAGTTGGCGATGTTTTTACAGTGTTTTTAAACATGTGTTATGACTGTAGCTTTACTAAATGAGTTAAATAGATGAAAATTACAGACAGTATGACAATTCTACTTTGTGTTTTTTCAAGGTAATTAAAAATAAAAGCATTGTTCACCAATTGGCAAAAAATACTGCCAAATTGGGAAAAACTGAACTCATTTTCAATTGCGAATGGGGCCGAATTTCGGCCCCTGAGAAGGCACTGATAAATCCCTGTTATCTATAGGTGTAACAGTGTCTGCTAGGTCGATCAGGGTTGGGCATACACTCTCCAATATTACGGTATGAATTTAGCCAATTGAGACATTGCAATTGGAGACAGGGATCATGCATCCAAGATTTTATTCACTTTTTCCATGCAGAAAAAGTTCTTTAAGTGTGTGTCATTGCTTTCATTGAGAATTACCTTGTTACATGACAGAACCGCCATTATTGGTATGCACATGTGTTTATTTACGGTCACCTAAATGTTTGTTAAGGTCTCATATATTTATAAGCGCTTATTCGACTAAGATGCATTCTAAAATTTAAAACCCACCAGTTCAGCTGAGAAAAATCCAGAAAAATATGTCGGAAAAAGGCATTATTTTTATTTTCATGATTGGTGAAAATTAGGGTCGGCGGAATCGTAAACCAATTGAAAAAAAAACTTTGGCCTTAAAGACAAAAACTATCTACCGAAACAAGATATAATAACATATTTTGGTGACATGTGGTAGGTACATGTATATGATGTTTCAGGCCCGATATCCAAGAGGGGTCCAGTGTCAACAAATGGAAGTGACTTACCTTCTCTATTTCATAATACCGCGGGTATGGTTTTTTAATAAAACGTTAATTCTACGTTATTTTTATGGATTTTTCATATGGAATACATTGTAAATGTGTACTAGAAGATTAATTTATGGAAAAAGACGAATAAAAATATTCTTGGACCCCGGGGTGTATATTGGGGGGAGGGGGGGGGGGGTCCTGTCCACAAGCACCTGTGCAGCATTCAAGCTTAAAAGACCATTC
This sequence comes from Saccostrea echinata, assembly GCF_033153115.1. Lineage (NCBI taxonomy): Eukaryota > Metazoa > Mollusca > Bivalvia > Ostreida > Ostreidae > Saccostrea > Saccostrea echinata. The sequence continues at coordinate 19,246,226 of NW_026889771.1, forward strand.
AAACAATACAAATCAGGAACAGTGCAAATCTTTTGAAATGAGAGGTAGAATCAAGTGCCATGGATCTGTCATGTTGTAAATTTTGAACTTACTGGTTGTCAATATTTACTGCCACCTGGTAAATTCAAAATTTATAGCATGAGAGATCCTTTTCATGCTTACACTTACCCCGACACAAGACCTTATACGGTCTCATCCAAAGGACCAATCTCCACGTTTTACTACTTATCCAAACTGGGCATAAAACATTCTCAATGAATTTTTAAATCATTGTGTTGAACCTAACAAATTATTCCGACTCGCTGTATGGTCTGAAAAAACATGGCTGAACTTATCCATTCAGAAACCCACAGATTGGGATTGCTCTTAACCAGTGTGTGTTATGGCCTTGATGCAAGGTCATTTGGTCGAGTCAACTGAAAAGAAGGTTACTGTGACATACTTTTGGAATTTTATGGCTATATCTAAATATTTCAGATACTAATTGACTTTGAATTATCAGACTTTGTCAGTTGATGCATTTTGGGTCGTCCTTGGAGTATTTTAACAAAAAGGAGGACACAGTGATCTACTGTAAGAATTTCCTAGCTATTTTTTAATATTTCAGATTCTTTAAGCTTAGAATTAATAAACTTTATCATTTAATGCATCTTGGGTCCTCAGATTGTGTCAACTAAAAAGTAGTGACCTACTTTTGGCAATATCTAAATATTTCAAATAATAAGAGGCTTAGAATCATCAAACTTAATCAGCTGATGCATTTTGTGGTCTCAGAGTATGTTTACCAAAAAGTAGGTCACCTTGACCTAATATCTGAATATTTTAGATAATAATGGGTCTTGAATCACCAAACTTTGTCAGTTGATGCAACTTGGGTTTTCAGAGTGTAATAACCAAAATTAGGTCATGATGACTTACTTTTGGAATTTCAAGGCTTTATCTTAATATACATGTATATAGGATACTAAGAGACTTCAAATAGAAGTGATAGGTCAGAGCCCTTGGGCCTGTTGTCTGTAATTCTTTTCTCTATTCACCGATTTGTAGGAAATAATTTTTTGTCAAAAAATAAAAATATTACAATTTTCTTTAAAAACACCCATTCAAAAAAAAGTTCATATAGGCATACCTTTTTTTATGCCAGTTCAGTACCTAATGTGTGCCTACTAATTTTGGTTCAGGAAAGGCATTCCTAGTCTGTGCCTATAATGAACTTAATTTTTTTTCAGTGTACCTAAAATGTACCTATATTAGACTTTGTCTTTTTTCAGTGTGCCTGAAATGTACCTACATTGAACTTTCTCATTTCCTAGTGTGCCTCAAATGTACCTACATGGGAGCTTATTATACCCCCACTCCAAAGGAGAGGGGGGTATACTGTATTACCCTTGTGTGTCTAGCTGTGTGTCTGTCTGTCTGTGTGTCTGTTTGTCTGTAACAAATATTCGTCACATTTTTCACAGGATGAAATTACACCATTCAGTCGACTGAATGGCCACTGAAAGGTCACTGAAAATTTCCTTTCCCGTGACTTTTCCGTGGCCTTTCGGTTACCATTCAGTCGACTGAATGGCAGATACATTTCAGTGGCCTTTCAGTTATCTTTTAGTTGTATCTTTTTATTGAATAATCAGCTTATTTTTTAACTTAGAAATTTTATTTCACATTTTCTTATTATACTGGTATTAAATGAACCTATTTTCAAATAAAAATTTAAAAAAAAAAAAAATTCTTGTAGGAAGCCGGGATCGAACCGTGGCCTCCCACTTGATAGTCCATGACCTTATCCATTATGCCACGGCATCCTGTTGAAACGATAATGATTTAAAATCAATAAATTTGTAGAAATCTAATTGAGATACTCAGTTCACCTGTTGTATCGATTAGCTGGGCAATGTGTATATATATTGTATACATTTTGTATATTCTATGTTAATTGCGCGGATTTTGGGGCTGACTAATTAATTATACATCTCTTATTGGGATAATGACAACTATCAGCGATGGGCACCTTTTTTTTCTCTCCAAAGAAATGATTCAAGATGGATCTTCACCTCGGAAAATGTTGTAAATTCTTAAAACGATATCTTTTATCATACTAAATTATTGTGCGATTTTAACAATCAAGAAAAAAATTTACAATATTAAGGTTCTTCCACAAGAGGCATGAATAATTCTGTTTATGTAAAATGAAATGATAACCTTCAGAAGCTAAAATATTATGTGATTTTAACAATTAAGAAACAAAATTTACAATATTAAAAAAAGGCATCAATAATTTATTCTGTCTCGTCTTTCATAACCATATATTTCCATGAAAACTAACGTTACTGCATTATACAATCTGTGAGATGGATATAAAATTAATGAAAAATTATTTTAGAGCTGAAAAAATAAGAAAACTTTTTTCTTATTTATTTTGAGAGCATTTTGATCAATATCCTCGATTTATTTTTCAGATTGACTGTCTGTTTATTCATTTAACTACTTATCAAATTGAATAAGCTTGTGAAAATATTCATAACAGATTTAGAGATTTTACAGAAAGAAAAAAATAAGACAAATCTATTCCCGATACTTAAATTCTGATACGAATATTATTTTTCATCATTTGAATAATTTTCTTTTTCTAAACCAATTTTCATGAAACAAGTTAGAAATTCGAAAATCATTCTGAATTTTATGAGTCCACAGTTGAATTGTATTCTTTAATGTTTATAGAATTATATTTAGACATAAATGTTATAGTTAATAATCACAATTTAACAATTTAGTAAACAATTTAACCATTACCAGTTCTACTTATCTGAATTTTATCTTCAATATAAGAAAACAAAAACACAGTCATTTAAAAATGTGAATAATTTTATTTAAAAATTTTTAAGGAATAATTAATGATAAACTAATGAAAAGCCGATGAAAAGGTCATTGAATTACGACTGAAAGATCACTGAAAAATGACGGAAAGGTCACTGAAAGACAAAGGAAAAGTCACTGAAAGGCAACTGAAAGACGACAGAAAGGTCACTGAAAGATAACTGAAATGTGTCCGCTGAATGGTGACTGATAGGTACCTGAATTGTGGCTGAAAGGTAGCTGAAAGGTCACTGAAATGTACCTGCCATTCAGTGACTGAATGGCCACTGAAAAGTCACTGAAAGCCGCCTTTCAGTTTTAACTGAAAGGTCTTGTTTCTTCCTGTGTTTCTCAGCAACTACTCATTGCAGATGCTTGAAATTTTAGCACATACTTTGTTGAGGCATGCCATATGATGGGATTAATTTTTGTATGAATCCGATGTCAACTTCCTGTTTATCTGTGCGTCTGTCCATACCATACATAACAAATTTTGGTTGCAGTTTTCTCAGCAACTACTGATTGCAGATGCTTGAAATTTTAGCACATTCTTTGTTTAGGCATGCCATATGGTGGGATTAATTTTTGTATGAATCCAATGTCAACTTCCTGTTTATCTGTGCGTCTGTCTGTACCATACAGAACAAAAATTTGGTCGCAGTTTTCTCAGCAACAACTGATTGCAGATGCTTGAAATCTTAGCAAATTCTTTGTTTAGGAATGCCATATGGTGTGATTCATCTCTGTACGAATCCAATGTCAACTTTCTGTTCATCCTGCCTCTGTCCATACCATACAAACAAATTTTGGTCACAGTTTTCTCAGCAGATGCTTGACATTTTAGCACACTCTTTGTTTAGGCATGCCATATGGAAGGATTAATTTTTGTACGAATCCAATGTCAAATTCCTGTTTATCCGTTAGGGGTGCAACGATACATCCACCACACGATACGAAACGTATCACAGTATTCAGTTCATGATACGATACATATCACGATACATGACAAGGTTAAGAAGTCTTTCGTGTTTGTCATCAAATTATTATAGGCCCGTGTTATGTTATGGCGTTCATGTCCGTCCGTCTGTTAGCTTTTTTCGTGTCTGGCTCATAACTTTAATACTATCAGGCCTAGGATTATCAAACTTTGTCAGCTGATACTTCTTGGGTAGAAGGTGTGTCGCACATTTAAAGTAGGTCACTCTGACCTTTAATTAAGATGCTATGACCAAATATGGAAAAATCCTGTTCAGCTCATTACTAGAAAACTATTGGACTTGGAATCATCAAACTTGGCCAAGTTATGCATCTTAGGTAGAAGGTGTGTCGTGACCTATTTCAAGGTCACTGTGACCTTTAATTTAAGTGAAATTTAAAAATTAAATTACACAATCCCAAAAAGTGTAAGAATGTTGCAGTATCCTTATTAAAAATGTTAAATCAAGAATATACTTATTTTTTTCACTATATACTTTACAGCAATCTATAACAAATGTAATGTTATAGGAGAAATTCCACCTCTCCCAGGGGTGTAATTATCAAGCACTGGTCAAGGAGAATTTTGATAACAGAAAATTGCATGTGAAATTAGAGAGAAATTAATGAGTTTAGTGTGAGTAGCTAACTGGTAGAGCATCTCTGATCAAGCAGGTGTTATCTATATCGCTTGGGAACTGGGCAAAAAGAATCAGCCATGTTTGATTAAATAGTGGCTAGCCTAACTTTTAATATGAATTTGGTGAAAAGTAATTAAAACTTATTTGATATTGTATAATAAATTAATTTGATATTGTATAATAAACTAATTTGATATTGTATAATATAATTAAAACTAATTATACTCAGGAGGGGGGGGGGGGTGATATTGGAATCAGCATGCCCGTTGTCTGTATGAATTGCAGCTTAAAACCAATCTGACATTAAATCTAAAAAAAAAAAAAAATCAAGTATTTAAAAAAAAAAGTTTTAATTATGGTAGACCCTACAAATCTAAGAGTAATGCAGGAACCTTATTAAAAATGTTGCATCAAGATTACACAAGTTTTTTGTTTCTTTTTATAAATATTTGTAACAAATAAAAAAAAAATCTTTGTTTTCAAATTAAATTTTAGAATGACATAAATATGCATTTTTATTGCACTACAAAGCAGATAGTATGTATAGATCCATTCATCTGTTGGGAGTAATGAGTGGACATGCATCCAGTTTAAGATTAATTAATGAGTTCAATGTAGGGAGGCTAGCTGTCTCAATCATTTCTGTTAGCGGATCTCTGATGAAGCAGCTCTTATCTTTATCTTTTGGGAATTAGACAGAAGAACTGCTTGTCAGTTTATAGCATATGTCATTTGATGGCCAGCCTTTTATTTTTAATATTAATTTTATATACCAGTAGAATTAAGTTGTTAAGACTAAATTGATATTGTTTAAAATGATAGTTTTATTTAATTTTTTTGAAAATATCAACTAATTCAGAGCATCATGTCTCACAAATCTGAAAGCTTGGGGGGGGGGGGGGGGGCTGCAGATGGGCATTTGTCAAGCTCTCACACAACCAGTTGAGGATCTATAATGTAATATTTGTTAGAATTAATGCCTACACCACAGGAGATGTATAAACAAATATTATAAGGAATGGAAAAATCCTTGTATCAAGGTTGACATGATTTTCTTGCACTCTAAACTGTTTTGACAATTGAACAATATTTGACGGGTGTATAATGCTGTGCCGGGGCACTTTATTTTAAATCTTGACAGGGTTATATGAAATGTTCATATTTTTTTGATAATAATTAAAATACCAATTTGTTAACTTCATTTGGATTGATAGGTAAATCTTTTGAGTTATGAAAATATTCTAAACCAAAGAAGAACATTTACTGTAGCCTGGATTCAAAGTTCATATATGCCTTATTTATAAAAGGGGGCCTTTCCTCATTATTTTCCTTTTAATTTGGAACGGAAAAGGAAGACATTCATTCTTTTATTCCTTTTTTTTTACTTAGAAAACCAGTTGTTATATTTCTCATGTTATCATGTTCTAGTCAACAAGACAGCAAATTTTGGATCGAAATACAGGCGTGATGAGGTATCATGTATAACTATAGAATACTTTTAGATCTAAAGGGTTTATCACTTGTCCTAACAGCTATAACTTTTAATCACATAAGGAATGAGATAAAGTGCTTTCACCCTATAAGGTCTGAAAGATGCTGGAGATGAGTTAAATTGCCGTTACTGTGTTATCGTCATTTTGATTTTCATTTTATCGTACAATTTTGAAATTGTAAACAGGAAAACAAAATGGACAATTTGTATAATTCTGGACCGATTGAACCGAACTGCGAAATCAGTTAAGCATGTTGTGAATTAAACCGTGGAAAAATATACCACAATATACCGTCAAATGGTTTATCGTTGCACTATTATTATCTGTGCATCTGTCTGCACCATACAGAACAAATTTTGGTCGCAGTTTTCTCAGCAACTATGTATTGCAGATGCTTGAAATTTTAGCACATTCTTTGTTTAGGCCTGCAATATGGTGGGATTCATTTTTGTACGAATCTGATGTTAACTTCTTGTTCATCCTTGTGTCTGTCCATAACTGAACTTGTGTACATTCACATCAAAGTAGGGGTATTACATTGGCTCACAGACTTCTTGTTGTTTTTCAATGTGCCTGATTAGTACCTATAAAAGACTTACTAGTCATTTCACAGTATTTTAGTTTACTTATGTCGAACTTACCCATACCAAAAATATAACATTTCCATATCTTTTTTTTAAATTTTGTACCTTAAGGATCAGTTAAGTTTTAGTTAAAGCTATATATGGCGTATCTGAGCTAAAAAATAAAATACGAGATTGAGTGTAGATGAAAAATTGAAGCTTGCTAACCCCCTCCATGTAAACTTTTCAATGCTGATCTGATTTGTGCTTTTTCATAGCCAGTGTTTTCAGGTGAACGATATTGCCCATAGGCCTCTCTTTTTTTTTTTTTTAAAGCAAAAGCACAATGATTATATCTTTTATGATGTAACAAATGAGGTACAACGAGTAAAATCATGTACAACATACAAGAACATAATATAAACCCATGAATTTTATCCAAATTTGATTTCAGAAAATTGTTTTAAACAAACAATTATCTGCTTTTCTATCACCTTGTATGTTACCTATGAATCTTTAATGTGATATGACCTACCCATTAGCAAGTTGACTATCACAAATAACTGATTCTTGAAAACATCAAAACTTAAATGAAATGTCAAATTTCGTACTTGTCTCTAGCATGAACAACAATAATAACTGACATGTAGATTTGTATTTGTGGTATTTATACATATAGTAAGTATGAAAGTTGTACTTGTCTGTGACTTCATTTAACTTTGGAAAAAAACATGACAATAAATCGCCACTTTTAGATTTTTTTTTTAGAAACCATCATTATATACTTGTAGTCCAGTTATCTGATGTGCCTAATGATGCCTCAGTTAACAATTTTTTTTTACCTGTGGGATATACAAGTTTGTTTCCACTTATATTACCAATATAATACACTTTGTGAAATCAATTCTTTTTAAGTTTATGTAAAAGATGAAGACAAATATGATGGTTTGTGGCTATAGATTTTTTACACAAGCTGAAATTTTCATTTTTTTTTTCAACATGAGCACACTCATTACCTCAAAATATTTTCATTGGAAATATTTCTTGAATAGTTTTATTAGCTCACCTGAGCTGAAAGCTCTAGTGAGCTTTTCTGATCACCTGTTGTCCGTCATTCATCTGTCTGTCTGTCCATCAGTCCATCCGTCTGTAAACTTTTCACATTTTCAACTTCTTCTCAAGAACCACTTGGCCAATTTTAACCAAACTTGGTAGAAAGCATCCTTGGGTAAAGGGGAGTTTAAATTGTTAAAATGAAGGGCCAAGTCCCCTTACAAGGGGAGGTAATCAAGAAAAAACAAAAATAGGGTGGGATTTTTAAAAAACCTTCTCAAGAACCACTAGCCCAGAAAGCTGAAACTTATGTGGAAGCATCCTGGGGTAGTGTAGATTCTAAATTGTTCAAATCATGACCCCCGGGGGTAGGGTGGGGCCACAATAGGGAATCCAAGTTTTACATTGAAACATATAGGAAAAATCTTTAAAAATCTTCTTCTCAAGAACTACTAAGCCAGAAAACCTGAAACTTAAGTGGAAGCATTCTGGGGTAGTGTAGATTCTTAATTGTTCAAATCAATACCCCCCGGGGTAGGGCGGGGCCGGAATAGGGAATCCAAGTTTTACTTTGAAATAAATAGGAAAAATCTTTAAATGTCTTCTTGGGTAGTGTAGCTTGTAAATTGTTCAAATCTTGACCCCCGGGGGAAGGGTGGGGCCACAATAGGGAATGCAAGTTTTACATTGAAATATATAGGAAAAATCTTCAAAAATCTTCTTCTCAAGAACCACTGGGCCAGAAAAGCTGAAACTTATGTGGAAGCATCCTGGGGTAGTGTAGATTCTAAGTTGTCCAGTCATGACCCCTAGGGGTAGGGTGTGGTCACAATAGGTATTACAAGGGTGGAAAATCTGGTAAAGAACAGTATGGCCAAAGTTACTCAGGTGAGCGATGTGGCCCATGGGCCTCTTGTTCTTTTTTCTGCTTTAATATTTTGCAGTAATAACTGTGCTTTATGTGTTAATCACGATTAGTCATGCAAAATTTGGACATTTTCCCAGAAAACCTTGAACCAGTGTAAGGTTTAGAATTAAGTTTGACATGATAAACATCTGTTTCGATGGAAATGTTGCACAGTGAAAAGTGTTTATGATTTAGGGTAATAATAACCAAAAACGTATATTCTAAAACCCTCTTTAAATTTTCCATAATTGCTAGGCCATAATGGTTCGAGTTCTTTCATAGTTTTTAATTTGGGCCCCGCTCTGCAGGTGCCCTATAGTGATCAGTCTGTCCGTCCGTCCGTCCATCCGAGATCTCGTCTGGAGCATATCTTCTCTCCCCTTGGCCAAATTTGTCTCATACTTTACCCACAGAGTGTCTTTGGGTAAAGGGTGTGCAGTGACCTTGAACCATGTTTCTAGGTCAAAGGTTAAGGTCATAGCAGAATTATATGAAAAATCCTTGTCCGGAGCTTATGTTCTCTCCTCTTGGTCTAATGTGGCTCATACTTCACTCACAGAGTGCCACTGGTCAATGAATGTGCAGTGACCTTGAACAAAGTTTCTAGGTCAAGGGTCAACATCAAAAATAGCTTCTCTGTTTAAATTCTTGTCCAGAGCATATTTTTCTCTCTCTTTGGCCCAATCTGGCTCATACTTCACCCACAGAGTGCCTTTGGGTTAAGCGTGTGCAGTGACCTTGAACCATGTTTCTAGGTCTAAGGTTAAGGTCATAGCAGAATTATATGAAAAACCCTTGTCTGGAGCATATCTTCTCTCCCCCTTGGTCCAATCTGGCTCATACTTCACTTACAGAGTGCCACTGGTCAATGGATGTGCAGTGATTTTGAACAAAGTTTTTAGATCAAGGGTCAAGGTAAAAACTAGCTTCTCTGTTTGAAATTTTTGTTCGGTGCATAATTTCTTTCCCTTAAGTCCAGTCAGCCTCAAACTTTACCAATTGACTTAGGGTATGGAACATTTGTGATTTTCCTTCCATATTTTGATAGAGGATATGCAACAATTTTCATAGAGGATATGCAATATTCGTGATTTTTGTGCAGTTTTTGATAGAGGGTATGGAGCACTCAAGATTCTTGTGCCATTTTTTATTATGACAAAGATGACATAGAAGCCCTTTAGACTCAAACAACACATCCCTTAATAGTACACAAATGTTCCTCTTCAAAATAAACCCTTTTCAGCTATCTTACATTTTCATGTTCATTGCTGAAAGCGGGGCCCTTTGAGATGATTTGTCTAAATAAAAAAATTACAAAGTATTTTAATAATACATGAACATGTTCTACCTAATTCATCATAGTTACGATGATTGTGTACTTTTCTACATATGTTTTCTATTTATATTTCCTACTGACATTAGAAAATTAAGAAAAAAAAAGATACAGAAGATAAACATAATAATTTTAAACAACTTATCGATTTCAAAATGGAAAAAGAACTGAGTACGTAGCTAAATGACAGATAGAACCATTTCCACCCAAACTTATAAATTAAAATTTTCAGAAATGATTCCAATAAAATATTGTCTTTAAAGTCAATTGATTTAGTTCATTTATATATTTTTAGCTGACCTGAGCCGAAGGCTCAAGTGAGCTTTTATAATCACAATTTGTCTGTTGCCCATCTGTCTGTCTGAAAACTTTTCACATTTTCGACTTCTTCTCCAGAACCACTGGGCCAATTTCAACCAAACTTGCCAAAAAGTATCTTTGGGTAAATGGGATTCAAATTTGTTCAAGTGAAGGGCCACTCCTTCTTTTAAGGGGAGATAATTGCAAATAAGTGTAAAATTAATGGCATCATTTAAAAATCTTCTCAAGAACCACTGTTACAGTTCTAGATAATGTGAAACTTATGCAACCAACAGAATAACATCATTAAAAGACTCATAATTTGAGTTTTTAGACATTTACACAAAGAATAGAAAAATTTTCCACCATTGAGTGGAATTAATCTATAACCGTTTGAATTTGATGATGACCCACTAACTTTTTGGAAAAAAAAAACAGGTTTCCTTTTCAAAGCATCGTTGGCTCAAATGTTTATCATAATACATTTGAAATAATTTAACATTTGGATTTGCAGTTTTGCAAGTATTTAAAAATTAAAAGACTACATTATCAAAGACCTAAATAGACTCAATATGTATAAAAAAAAATATTTATTTTAAATGTTTTAATCGAGTTGGCAGGTATTGTCCACAATGGTCTACACAATAGTGGATCAGCTGGCAACATGGCATACCCCCAATACCAACAATTAAAGTTGTGCCTTCCCTGACGGGAAAAGTAGCACACTGGGTTGACCTAAATCATGCTACAGACACATTTCAACACATATTATCTTTAATTATATTACATAATTTTGCTTTAGCTTTACTTTATATAAGATATAATTTTCAGTCAACATTACATTTATCAACATCAACCATCACATAAATCAACATCAACAACAAGTCTAGAATATAAACAGTTCAGTGGTTAAATTGAAGATGATGATTTCGCCAATTTGACCACTGTGACGTATGGTATTTCCCTGAACTCCTCGAAAGGAAACTTCTTCAAATTGACCATTGTGACCTATGGTATTTACCCCAAAATCATTCAAAAGGTCCTTAACGGAAATAATAGGCAATCCTGATCAACATTGTTGGTCTCCTTCAACGGCAGCACTAATTTCTGGAAAGACAAAGAACAAAAAAAAATCACAACAGAAAAGAATCTCGATAACATTTCCTTAACTGTCAATAACTGTACATATATCTCAATTATGTAATGCTGTGTAAATGTACGAAAAGATAAAGGGATACTTAAAACACCTGGCTCAGTGTTTAAGGTGGGAGGGTATTTCATAATACAAAAATTAAATTGGATACTTTCATCACCCACCTTTCACTTTCATTGAGGAAAAAGGGGAGATAACCCAGAAACATAGTGACTAAGTATCGACACTTTATGGATGGATAATTAAAATCCGACTTTACTCAATCGTCAGTTTCTCACAAAATAAGAGGGGAATGATGACATAATAACAGGGTAGAGCTTTGATAACGATGCATATTGTGAGAGGAACTCAAGTGTGTGGTAGTATATCAAAAAAAGGAAAGAATTTGTTTTTGTCAAAAACGTTTGGCATTTTGAAACAATCCTATCAGGTTTTGCATTTATCTAATTGTGAAAACCATTTATCAGGTCAAGCATATTTTGCATTTACTGTGTTTTGCTTTTAACGTGTGTTATGTTTATCCTATTGTGCATGTATCCCATAGTATCGTGCATGTATCCTATCATATCGTGTGTTTATCCTATGGTATCGTGCGTGTATCCTATCGTATCTTATATCCTGTAAAGAATAACGATGCAGGTACTGTTATAAGTTAATGTTGTAATACAGATATTTTACTTGAATAATAATTATTCTTTTAAATAGGTGAATATTTATTTTTAAATGTTTAAATTTTTGAAAAGGTGAAATTTGCAGTCAGCATGCAGTTGGAAATTGCACCACAACATCACCAATTCATTATTGGAAGAAGTGGTATAAATATTAAGCAAATTATGGAAAGGACAGGAGCTAGTATCCACTTTCCTGACCCGAAAACTTCAGCACCTCAGAGAAAAGGAACGATATACATCACTGGGAATATTGAGAGTGTGTTCCAGGCCAGACAACACCTTATTGTAAGCAAATCTTAATGCTGCATGTTTATTCAATGAGGTTCCATCAGGAGCTTTTGAGCAGATTTTGTCTGTACCTTTATTTCTAAAATTCTGCAACATATTTAAGTCCGTACATTAAATTTGAATTCTACAATACAAATTAAAGTATATATTCACTTGAAAACTTACAATTAAATTCCATACAAAAACCATTAAGAGAAGAAATATATTTTGTGGCGGAAATTTTTTTTTTAGCTCACCTGAGCTGAAAGCTCAAGTGAGGTTTTCTGATCACCTGTTGTCTGTCGTCCATCTGTCTGTCCTTCTGTCTGTAAACTTTTTAGCTCACCTGAGCCAAAGGCTCAAGTGAGCTTTTTTGATCAAAATTTGTCCGTTGTCTGACGTCGTTGGCGTTGTCGTTGGCATTGTTGTTAGCTTTTCACAATTTCATCTTCTTCTCCTGAACCACAGGGCCAATTTCACCCAAACTTGGCACAGAGTATTCTTGGGTGAAGGGGATTCAAATTTGTTCAAATGAAGGGCCATGCTCTCTTCCAAGGGGAGATAATTACAAAATAGTGAAAAATTAATGGCATCTTTTAAAAATCTTCTTCTCAAGAAGCAATGGGCCAGGAAAGGTGAAACTCATGTGGAATCATCGTCAGGTAGTGTAGATTAAAGTTTGTTCAAATCATGACCCCTGGGGGTAGGGTGGGGCCACAATGGACGATCATATTTTTACATAGGTGTATATAGGAAAAATCTTTAAAAATCTTTTTCTCAAGAACAACAAAGCCATGATTGTTCATATTTATCTGAAAGTATCCTCAGGTGGTGTAGATTCAAATTTGTTCAAATCATGACCCCCGGGGGTAGGGTGGGGCCACAATGGACGATCATAGTTTTCATAGGAGTATATAGGAAAAATCTTCTTCTCAAGAACAGCAAAGCCATGATTGGTCATATTTATATGGAAGCATCCACGGGTGGTGTAGATTCAAATTTGTTCAAATCATGACCCCCAGGGGTTGGGGGCCACAATGGATGATCCAAGTTTTGCATAGGAGTATATAAGAAAAATCTTCAAAAATCTTCTTCTCAAGATCAGCAAAGCCATGATTGGTCATATTTATATGGAAGCATCCTCAGGTGGTGTAGATTCAAATTTGTTCAATTCATGACCCCAGGGGTTGGGTGGGGCTACAATGGACAATCATAGTTTTCATAGGATTATATATAGGAAAAATCTTCAAAAATCTTCTTCTCAAGAACAGCAAAGCCATGATTGGTCATATTTATATAGAAGCATCCACGGGTGGTGTAGATTCAAATTTGTTCAATTCATGACCCCCAGGGGTTGGGTGGGGGCCACAATGGACAATCCAAGTTTTGTATAGGAGTATATAGGAAAAATCTTTAAAAACCTTCTTCTCAAGAACAGCAAAGCCGTGATTGGTCATATTTATATAGAAGCATCCTCAGATAGTGTAGATTCAAATTTATTCAAATCATGACCCCCGGGGGTAGGGTGGGACAACAATGAAAGTTTAAACTTGCAGGAAAAGAAGCCACAGTTAGTCAAAGAAATATGTAAGCATCCTTAGTTAGTGTAGATTCAATTTTGTTCAAATCATACCCTCAACCCCCCCCCCCCTTTTAAGGGTAGGTTGGGACCATTTATGCATGTAAGCTTTTCAATACTGAACTGAGTTTTGCTTTTTTCCTAGCCACAGTGCTCAGGTGAGCGATGTGGCCCATGAGCCTCTTGTTCACATTTTCAACTTCTTCTCAAGAACCACTGGGCCAATTTTAACCAAACTTGGTACAAAGAATCCTTGGGTGAAGGGGAATTCAAATTGTTAAAATGAAGGGCCAAACACTCTTACAAGGGGAGATAATCAAGAAAAGACAAAAATAGGGTGGGTTCATTAAAGATCTTCTTCTCAAGAACCACTGGGCCAGAAAAGCTGAAACTTATATGGAAGCATCCTGGGGTAGTGTAGATTCTAAATTGTTCATGACCCCTGTGGGAAGGGTGGGACCAAAATAGGAATCCAAGTTTTTCATTGAAATACAATGAAAAAATCTTTAAAAATCTTCTTCTCAAGAACCACTGGGCAAGATAAGCTAAAACTTATATGGAAGCATCCTGGGGTAGTGAAGATTGTAAATTGTTCAAAACATGACCCCTGTGGGAAGGGTGGGACCAAAATAGGAATCCAAGTTTTTCATTGAAATACAATGAAAAAATCTTTAAAAATCTTCTTCTCAAGAACCACTGGGCCAGAAAAGCTGAAACTTATATGGAAGCATCCTGGGGTAGTATAGATTGTAAATTGTTCAAATCATGACCCCCGGGGAAAGGGTGGGACCACAATAGGGAATAAAGTTTTTCATTGAAATACAGTACCTGCAACATTATTCTTGACAATTCTATCCTGTCTTATCATACATGCATCCCATTGTATCGTTCATGTATCCTATCAGGTTTTCCGTTTATCATATTGTTATGTTGCGTTTATCAGTTTTTGCGTTTATCATGTTTTGTGTTTATCAGGTTTTCCGTTTATCATGTGCATTCAGAAGGCATCTAATTTTACAGTCCGTTTCAGGAAAAAAGATGGTGTTCCTTTGTATATATTAAATAATAAATTAAGGAAAACGAATAATGAAAATCGATATTGGAAAAAAAAAATATCAAAGGAAAATACAATAATTACATTTGAAAATTTAATTATATCCAAATACGTATCGTAACTATTTTGTATAAATGAATGAATGTTTATTTACCAGGAATTATAAATTCAATGTTTTGATACTTTGATGTTTTAAATATTTATATTGTTCACAGAAAATGGTTTAAAATAAGCAGAAGTAATGTATTCTTTGTATTATTGAAAGCAGTTTCTTTATCTATGAATTATAAAATGAAAAAAATCATTCACATCAAATTTGAATTAATAATTAATGAGGAAAATTGAATACATTTAAATAATCTAATGAATTGAAACCTTTTAACCCCCATCACCCCCCCCCCAAAATCAAAAGGCAAATTAAAAAAAAATATAGAGTATATGTAAAGCGGTGAGAAAGTATGATTTTGTAGACTTTGGCTCATACAAAAGATAGTGGGCTTATACAACAATGAATACAACAACAAATGGTTTACATGTAAATCACATTGAATTAATTAAGTTTTTACGTGTTGATTTTTTTTCTCGAATTTTGATGTATAACATTTTTAACAAGCCTGCATTCCAACAATAACTTTCCGAAGTTTTAACGTAGGTCGCGGGTTTACTGACGTTGATAAAATTGGGTACGCAATTTATATGATTTGGACCCTTTCTTGTGCACATTTGATTATGACATCACAATGAAAAAGAAATCTGCGATGATTTTTGTTTTATCAAATTCTTCAGTATATCATTATTTAGCTATAACCTTTCTTGGAATTGGTAGTTTAGTGTTACATTATTTAAGCAATGACTTATCACAAATAATGAAGGCTTTTAACGATTTGTATAGTCGATACAATACTTAGATATAACTTTTGTTGGAATTAGTGAAGAAGGCTTATTACAATTCGAATGATCAACACTGGAAGTATTAAAAAACGGTTAATTATTTGTTATCAATCGCATCTTCTCGGGCCTTTCCTGCAAGCTTGGAAAAACGAGGTTGTTTTTCGGCTTGTCGGAAAGGCCCGAGAAATTACGATTAATTTTGTTTTCACTTGGTATCGCAAAACGATATTGACACAAGGTTCAACTGACCTTTTTTTTTCCTTTGATCGTATTTGAATTAACAGGGTTTTTTTTTTTTTTATTAATAAAGAATTCCATTATTTAAAAAATTGCAAATACATCTGTTACGTCAAGAGATTAAACTTTATTTTTAAAAAGGACATTTTTAATTTATGTAGATCTACAAATTTATCACAAATTAAATACTGCTAAGGTACGATGAAACATATAGACAATTTTTTAGCGACACTGACCTCCTGTTAGGTGTTTGTGGATTTCGTGGGTTACCCTTACCCACGAATTTACATCCGCACGAACGTTTATTTTGTAAGCATATATATAAATTGAATCTACCGTATAAATGAGTAACCCACGAAATTACGTCCCCTCGAACAAGTAAAATTTTGCTTGTCCACGAACATTGACCCCCACGAATTAAAATGATTCCACAGTATTTGATTCTGAGGGGGAGAGGGGTGGTAAATTTTACCAAGTCAGATTGTTTATTTTCATGTCGGTGAAGGACAGATTATTTATTTCCAAAAAGAAAAAACAAGGACAGATTATTTATTTCTTCTTCACTGAAAAAAGTCTGACAAGCAAAAACAAAAAAGAAACCCTCAAAAAAAAGCCAAAGAAAAACATTGAATTTGAAAACTCACATTCGGGGGGGGGGGGGGGGGGGGGGGGGGGGGAGTGCTAGAACTAGTCATGGACAGATTTTTTTCTTGCCCAGTCTAGGACAGATTATTTATTTTCAACATTTTCGATGACAGATTATTTATTTCCAAAATCTGCAAGCCTCCCCCAACCCCATCCCCGAATGAAATGTTCGTCCCCTAAGCAACAGCTTGCAATGCTGTTACCTACAAATTTTATTCACTACTCTGTTTTCCATGTCAAACTAGTAGAATTAAAGTTCTAAAAAAAAAAATAAAACTGGCTGTTGGTTGCGTCAGATAAAATTAATTTTAAACTCTTGTCCCATATACCCCTCTGAAAATGTGGTATGTAAAATAAATATTTTGTTTAAATATACAGTTAAAACTGCCATAGCGACCCACTGTATTAAGCGACTTACTGTCATATGTGACCGTGAGAATTCCTCCCAACGCTTTTCCCTATATATTATACCTGTATTAAACGACCACCTGTCTAACGGCCAGTGACCGTGATTTTCCTGACCATTTTTTGTAATTTCAGGCAATTTTACCTGGATTTAACAACTATATAATTTCCGATCCTACTTTCGATTTCGATCGAGCATGCTACGTTTTTTGGTTCAAAACATCTACAGACACGCATTTATTTCATTTCATAGTTATATAATGCGAGTTTTAGGAATAAAGCAACATTTCAAAATAAATATTTTTACTTACGTTTTGATATTTATTGAATAAACATTAAAATCTAATACATAAACTTCACGTTATTTCTCTCCAATGATCAAGTGTCATTTTGAAAACAGACGTTCGAGGTAGATCCCGATATCATTTCGTGCTATAAGAGCCAAATGGATATTCAGCTATAAAACCTGCCTGTTTAACTTTTAATTAACAAGTAACTAAATCCTAGATGTTTATTTAAGTGAATTGTGTCACCAACGGGGTAAGTAAACACACGCTAGCTAGCACCAATACCAGGTGATAATTGAAGTGATTGAAGTAGGTGACAAACGGGCAATTAGACGCGGTAGTTCAGTAATGAAAAAAAAAATAATTAGGTTAAATTAATTTTTAGTAATAAATATAATTTAATTTGTTACCAAGTGCATAACAAAAATCATGATACAGTTTTAGTTCTTAGTAATTTGCAAAACATACGAAGCTATATATATAGGCTATCATGTTAAAAAAAAAAAGAAAAAAAAAATATTATTAGAAAAAATCTTTGCAGCTTTTTTATACTGTATAAAAACATTTAATATTTTCAGATGTTCACAGTATTTCCCAATAATCAAATTACTCATGTGCAGATCAAGCAAATTTTATTACTGAACAGGACAATTGTACCTATAATATAAAAGCATTTAGAGTTGAGCAGTACCTATAAAATACATTCCACATACACGTGTAATATTTTCAGCATTGTATATTTGAACACTGCTGAAAATAATCAACCTGTATTAAGAGACCACCTGTCATATGTGACCTTTTTTCCTTTCTCCATTGGAGGGTCTCTTAATACAGGTTTGACTGTATACTGAAAATATATTGTACTTAGCCGGGACGATATTTGGCAGAAATTCGTAGATTTGAGGGCCTTGCTGGTCTAAATAAAAACATTTTATAAACTTGTATTTCTTAGATTAGAGGATACCGTTTTCTGCCAGCACGCTGGAAAAGAAAAATACACAGCCAAATGTAAGGATACGTCTAATCTACTGTTGTTTTACGTCCCTTGCGAGAATTTTCACTAATATAAGACGTACAAAAAACCTAATCTGAAGAGAAACATGTCTAATAATGATTCCAATTATATTGAATTATTATGATACGATTCACGGGTCACTTGAAAGCAGATGGACGTGAATTTCTTTTTTATAAAAATTATTTAATCTTATTTTTCTGCACTGAATACCGGACAGAGTTTCACGACGTCAAGCATGACGTCGCGATATTTTATGACATCGTTCTTAAAAATGTTACATTTTGTGACATAAAAGCAATTATCCACATTAAATAACGTGAAAACTAACCCGAAGACATATTAATTTTATCACATTGATTTATTTCAAAGCAGTTCTTTGATAAAATACCAAAGGGAAAACAATTTTGTCTGCACCATTTAAAAGTAATTGATATATTTTTAAACAAAATCTTGCCTCAAAAAGAGCCGAAAACGATGTTTTTCTTATATAATTCAATAGAATACAGTCAAAAATGTTACGACAACAATGGCATGTTTGAGATTTAATTACACAAATATGGTGCAGATGAATTTTATAAAATTTTCAGAGAATGTAACACGAAGGTATAGGATTCATTTAACTAATTTTTAGCTCTCCTGAGCCAAAGGCTCAAGTGAGCTTTTCTGATCAAAATTTGTCCGTTGTCTGTCGTCGTTGTCGTAAACTTTTCACATTTTCATCTTCTTCTCAAGAACCACTGGGCCAAATTCAACCAAACTTGCCACAAAGTATCCTTGGGTAGAGGGGATTCAAGTTTGTTCAAATGAAGGGCCACGCCCTTTTTCAAGGGGAGATAATTAGGAATTAGTGAAAAAATAATGGCATCATTTAAAAATCTTCTTCTCAAGAACCACTGGGCCAGGAGAGATGAAACTTATGTGGAGACATCCTCAGGTAGTGTAGATTCAAGTTTGTTCAAATCATGACCACAGGGGGTAGGGTGGGGCCACAATGGGGGATCAAAGTTTTACGTAGAAATATATAGGAAAATATCTTTAAAAATCTTCTTCTTAAGAACAGCAAAGCCATGATTGGTCATATTTATATGGAAGCATCCTCAGGTAGTGTAGATTCAAGCTTGTTCAAATCATGACCCCTTGGGGTAGGGTGGGGCCACAATGGGGGGGGGGTCAAAGTTTTTCATAAGAGTATATAGAAAAAAACTTTAAAAATCTTCTTCTCAAGATAAGCAAAGACATGATTGGTCATATTTATTGGAAGCATCCTCAGGTAGTGTAGATTCAAGTTTGTTCAAATCATGACCCCCGGAGGTAGGGTGGGGCCACAATGGGTGATCAAAGTTTACAGAGGAATATATAGGAAAAAATCTTTCTCTCAAGAACAGAAAAGCCATGATTAGTCAAATTGATATGGAAGCATCGTTGGGTAGTATGAAATGAAATTTGTTGAAATGAGCGCCCCCAGGGGTAGGGTGGGGCCACAATGGGGGATCAAATTTTTACAAATGAATATATGGGAAAAAATCTTCTGCTCAAGAACAGCAAAGTCATTTGTTATATTGATATGAAAGCATTGTTAGGTAGTTTAAAATCCCCCATCCCCCCCCCCTTTCTCCCCCGTTAATTTTCAATACTGAACTGATTTTTGCTTTTTTTCATAGCCAATGTGCTCAGTTGAGCGATTTGACCCATGGGCCTCTTGTTATGGTATGTTTTCGGACACTTTTAAATGGCCTGCAAACCCGCGACCTACGTTAAATTCGGCAATAAACAGCAAAAAATTGCACAAGTCTCTAGGTAATACTACAGTATGTGCGGATGAGAGCCATGTTTCACCTGAAAGAAAAACCTATCAAAATCCCATTGTGGTGTAAAATACGCACCCC
Source organism: Saccostrea echinata (assembly GCF_033153115.1). Lineage (NCBI taxonomy): Eukaryota > Metazoa > Mollusca > Bivalvia > Ostreida > Ostreidae > Saccostrea > Saccostrea echinata. The sequence goes on from NW_026889771.1 coordinate 19,266,437, forward strand.
TTTCTCACAGAAAATTATTTTAGGAAAAAAGTGCGTATTCAGCCAAGTACGGTAAACTATTTCTAAGAAAATAATGAAAACTTAATTATAGCTTTTATCTTTTGAATAATTTTTACAAGGTCGTCTAGGTCGTGCAGATTGAAAGATATATGCACTTTTAAATTAATTATGTAATCAAGTTTACATATGCATCTCCAGGCTTATTGAAACTAAATAGAATAAAATTAAGACAAGGACACCTGATTTGTTTCTATTAAAAAATAAAACAATGTTTACATGTATTAGACCCGCTTAGGACAGCACTGCAGCATTTAAACATATACACAATAGTCCAGCATGTGTCAAGGAAAAAATAATTATTACGCACACCAAACAATGTCCTTTATCTGGAGTAAACAAACGTATACATAACACATGATTCTTCTGTACCATAAATTAGGTTGAAAATCGGCACTCATATGTGCTGGTACTAAGTCATGTTTAGAAAATGAAAAATATTTACAAATTCTAATGTTTGAATATTTATGGGTTTTTAGCTCACCTGAGCTGAAAGCTCAAATGAGCTTTTCTGATCACCCGTTGTCCGTCATCCGTCTGTCGGTCTGTCCGACCGTCCGTCTTTTCACATTTTCAACTTCTTCTCAAGAACCACTGGGCCAATTTTAACCAAACTATGTACAAAGTACCCTTGGGTGAAGGGGAGACAATTGTTAAAATGAAGGGCCAAGTCCCCATACAAGGGGAGATAATGAAGAAAAGACAAAAATAGGGTGGTTTCATTAAAAAATCTTCTTCTCAAGAACCACTGGGCCAAAAAAGCTGAAACTTATGTGGAAGCATCCTGATATAGTGTAGATTCTAAATTGTTAAAATCATGACCCCCAGGGGTAGGGCAGGGCCACAATAGGGAATCCAAGTTTTACATTGAAATATATAAGAAAATCTTTAAACATCTTATTCTCAAGAACCACTGGGCCAGAAAAGCTGAAACTTATATGGAAGCATCCTCAAGTAGTGTAGATTTTAAATTGTTCAAATCAGGATCCTCGGGGGTAGGGCTGGGCCACAATAGGGCATCCAAGTTTTACATTGAAATATGTAAGAAAAATCTTTAAAAATCTTCTTCTCAAGAACCACTGGGCTAGAAAAGCTGGAACTTATGTGGAAGCATGCTGGGGTAGTGTAGATTCTAAATTGTTAAAATCATGACCCCCGGGGATAGGGCGGGCCACAATAGGATATATTACAAGGGGAGAAATCTGGTAAAGAACAGCATGGCCAAAGTTACTCAGGTGAGCGATTTGGCTCATGGGCCTCTTGTTTTCTATTGTTGTTGAAATGTATGCATTTAATTCTTATATATGTATATTAATGAGACATGTAAAAATAAATAAAATAGCAATGCGTAAAATATCCGAAATCGGTATTTAAGACATTTGGAAGACATTTGGAAATTGTATTGTAATGGTAAAATAAATCCAGTGAATTACTTAATTATAAAAATTTAGGTACATTAATGAGATTTATTAAAGATTTTTTTAAAATACAGTGGCGCCTCGTTTATCCGGACGCCTCTGTCCCCAACGAAATCGTCCGGATAAATGAATCGTCCGGATAATTGAATCACATATCAAAAAGCACTCTCTATATAAGCATGTACATGTATATATGCACATTCTTGTTTCAAATGTGACAGCAAAGAAAAAAAACTTTTAAATTATGTTTCGGTTAATTGTTTTAAAAGCAGTAATTGATTAATGAAAAAATATAGTAAAATGTAATTTACACAATAAAAAAAAATGGATGGCAAATTTTATGCCGAGACCTCCTTTTTTAATTCACCTTCTCTTTGACATGTGACTTCATGGGTTGAGCAAATTTTGATCTACTGTTGTTTTATTTTGCCATATATTATAATTATTGAAACTTATATGATATGACAGAACTGTTCAGCACCATCATTGAAAATGTTCAAATATAAACTAACCCGGTATATTCCCCGTATATTCATTACACAGGGTTACTGTAAAATTAACTGAACACTGCAAACTAATCAAAAAAAAAAGTATTAAAAACATTCGTAAACACAAGCCATCTTCATGATTTTCAATATTATTTTTTTCTACAGACGCTAAGTTTGAATTTCGATCATTAAAAAATACCTTGAAAAATGTAATCAACATCTGTACGTAACGCCAGTTTTATATGTAATGGACGTTTGTAAACGGTAGCACATTAGATAGGTTCTTCTATTATGTTCCTTTGTATACTGTCTTGTAGGAAAAAAGCGTTTCAAATACATTTACGTTTTTTAGAAATGGAACATCGTATTTTAAACTAACGTAATCGACATGATAAAGAGCATTACGAAATCGCTCGGTATTTATTGCTCATTTTATTTACAACTCTCCAAAATTCTCCTGAATTTAGCGATGTATATACGGTTAGCAATATGATTTTGAACGGATTATTATTTAATTAATGCACAGTGTCAGCTAAATTCTTTGAGCTTCATAATAAAGATAAACGTGTGATTGAATTGGGGTAAACACACGCTAATTATAGACGCTATTGTTTGTAGGTCACAGGTAACCGCCTTCAAACTGACTGCATGGCCAATGTTTTTACAACAATTAACACGAATGCAAGATAAGTGTGAAAAGTCGTTTTTGAAAAATTACCGTCCGGATAAACGAGTCATTTTTCAATGAACTATTATGTTTTGTAGTAGAAATTGACCGTATGGATACGGAACGCGAATTTCCGGATTAATGAGACAAAATAATGTGGAAAAAATCGGTTCCCAAAAAATATCGTCCGGATGGTGAAGCGTCCGGATAAATGGCGTCCGGATAAACGCGGCGCCACTGTAATCAATCTATGCAGCTACATGTAATATTTCGTTTTGTAAACAATTGTCTGTAATTTGAATTTCCAATCGTGTATCCTATCAGGTTTTGCATTTATCAGATTTTGTGTTTATCATGTTTTGCATTTATCATGAAAACCGTTTATCCTATCGTATTGTGCGTGTATCCTATCCTATCATGCTTGTATCCTGTCCTATCATGCGTGTATCCTATCCTACCGTGTAACATGTCAAGAATAACGTTGCGGGTACTGTATGATGAAAAAATCTTGAAAATCTTTTTCACTGCGCCTGAAAAGAAACTTATGTGGAAGCTTCCTGGGGTAATGTAGATTCTAAATACTGTATACAGGGTTATTTTCGCCCGTTCACACTTGCAAATAATTTTGCCCCGTTTTAAATTTGCCCAATCACAGTTCCGTTTTAGAAAATGTACTGTATTTTTTTAAATTCGCCCGTTTTAAATTCACCCACTTGTGAGTAGGGCGAAAGGGGCGAAAATTTCCCTGTATACAGTAGTTCAAATCATGACTCCCAGGGGTAGGGTGTGGCCACAATAAGTATTACAAAGGGGAAAATCTGGTGAAGAACAGCAGGGCCAAAGTTACTCAGATGAGTGCTGTTACCCATGGGCCTCTTGTTAGAAGAAAATGATCAATTTTTCTCTTTCAAAGTATTTAGAATACTGTTTAGTTTGGATTCCTATTTTTAGGTCACCTGAGTCACTCAGGTGACCTATTGCTATCCGTTCTTGTCTGTCGTCGTGCGTCGTGTGTTAACATTTGAACATTTTTAGCTTCTTCTCTGAAACCGCTTAACCAATTTCAACCAAATTTGGCATATAGCATCTATGGTGCCTGAGGGGTGGGGCTAAAACCACCAAAAATAATGCAATATTTAAAAATCGTTTTCTGTGCTCCTGGACATCAAGTAGTCAAACTGTTGGCATCATTGTAATAAGCAATGAGCCCTCTACCAAAATTGTGAAATTCATGGCCCCAGGGACAGGGGTTCTGGCCCAAAGGTGGGGCTATATAGATCATATAGTGAAAGTGCATTATTTCTTTGAAAATCTTCTTCTCTACTCCTGGGTATTAAATAAAGTAACTAAGTTCATAGTTATGAAGAGCAAGAGTGCCTCTTCCAAAATTGTGAAATTCATGTCCCCAGGGTCAGGGGTTCTGGTGTTAGTGTGGGGCTCTATTGATTATATAGTGAAAATGCATTAATTCTTTGAAAATCTTCTCTGCTCCTGGGTATTAAATAAAGTAACTAAGTACATAGTTATGAAGAGCAAGAGTGCTTCTACCAAAATTGTGAATTTCATGGCCCCAGGGTCAGGGGTTCTGGTGTTAGGGCAGGGCTCTATTGATTATATAGTGAAAATGCATTAATTCTTTGAAAATCTTCTTCGCTGCTCCTGGGTATTATTTAAACAAACTAAGTGCATGGTTATGATTCGTAAGGATGCCTTTTCAAAAATTGTGAATTTCATGGCCCCAGGGTCAGGGGTTCTGGTGTTAGGGCGGGACTCTATTGATTATATAGTGAAAATACATTGATTCTTTGAAAATCTTCTTCTCTGCTACTGGAGATTATTTAAACAAAGTAAGTGCATGATTATGATAGGCAAGGATGCCTCTTCTAAAATTTTTAAGTATATTGCCTCAGTTTTTGGGGTTCTTGAGGAGGGGGGGGGGGGGCTCTATTGATTATATAGTGAAAAAGCATTAATTCTATTAATTATTCATTAATTAATCCTGTCTGCTCCTTAGTGTTGAGCTGATAAATAAATTGCTTAGCTATGATGAAAATGGTAGTTTCGAACAGAATTTTTAAATCTTGTGGTCCTAGGGTCAGGGGTTCTGGCATAACGAAGGGGGGGGGGGGGGGCTTTTGATAATATAGTGGAAAAGTGTTATTTCTTTGAAGTCCATAGTTATAATGTTGAGGGTAACTCTTCCAAATTTGTAAATTTCTTTACCCTTGGTCTTGGGTTCTGGTATTAAGGTAAGGGTTTGTTGAATCTGTAGTGAAAATGCATTGTACCTGTGAAATTCTTCTCTGCTTCTGGGCATATCGGAAGCAAACTGAGTAAAAGATGAAATGATATAAGTAAGCATATTTCTACCAGATTTTTGAACATCTGGACCATTTGTCTAAGCATTCTGGTTCTGGGCAGGGCTCTATTAATTTGTATTCTACTGAGAGAAGTTATTCCCCTTTTCCATTCACCTTTGATAATTAATCACTGTAAATAATGTATTTGAAAGGTTAATAGAATAAGATAATTATGCAAGAATGTTTATCGTATAATTCAAAAAGTACTTTCTTAGTTTTAATAATCAGGTAGACCTGTAAGTAATAGATAAATAAAAATGAGACAAAAATAACTTATCTTATTTAAAGTTCTTCAAAGAGAGGTCAATGCTAGAGGTCTTAATATGGGTTTAAAAATAGTACAGAAGCACTAATAGTCTGTTAATAGACTGCATGGTGATAGTGTTAAGTGGTGGACAGATTAATTCATGAGTTGATACTGAATACTAGACTAATTATTTTGTTGATCCTGATCTTCCTACTTCTCTTGCTTTAGGGCAACAAAGCTTCATCTATCAGTGTATTTAACTTCTAAATTGTTGTATTATACTCAGGTGACCGTTAAGGCCCTTGGGCCTCTTGTTCCATACAGGCTACACTTAGAGTTATTTTGTGCAGTGAAATGTTTTATACTGGTCCTGAGAAATTTATAAAATTTTAAAACTTTTATGAATTCTATCTTCATATTGTGACAAATATTACAAACATATTATGAAAGTTAAGGAAAAAATAGAGGGAATTTTAAATTAAAATCAACTCTTTTTTTTTTAGCAATGTCTAAAAAGGAGGAGTTTTGAAAAGGCCACTCAGCGGCCCACTTATTTTCATAAAAATAAGTTTCAATTTATTTTTATGCCCCCCTTCGAAGAAGGGCTGGCATATTGCTTTGCTGCTGTCTGTCGGCCGGTTGGTCTGTCTGTCTGTCGGTCCACCAACAGTTTCTGTTCATTTTCTTTGCAGAGGTTACACATACTGAAAGGAAATTTGGTAAATAGATTTATCATAAGAATAGATCAAGTTCTGTTTTGGGTATGATCGAGCAATTTTTGACAGAGTTATGCCCCTTGGACTTAGAAAAATTCCAATTAATTGCAGTTTCCGTTCATTATACCCCCCCCACCCCACCCCCCACCCCTGCGCAAACAGAGTTTAGGGGGGGTATATTGGAATCACCATGTCAGTCTGTCTGTCTGTAGACGAGATTTTGTCCAGAGAATTTCTCGAAAACTATTGCATAGATTTGTCTGAAAATTTGTACACTTATTATTCACTATATGAAGGTGTGCACCTATTATTTTCATCATGTTTGAATAATTTTTCTGCATTTTACAGGTGTTTTTTTTCATTTTTATTATGTGGTTTTGTCCTGACCTTTTCTCAGAGACTATTTCATAGAATTTTATGAAAATTTGTACACTCATTATTTACCATATGAAGATGTGCACCTGGTATTTTCAACATTATTTGATAATTTTTCTGCATTTTACAGTTCTTTTTTTTGTTTTTCATTTTTATTGACTTATCATTTTGGGTTTATTTCTAAGGTTTGAGACATAGAATCTAGAACATCTGTACAAAACTGTGAACTACAGCTTAAAACTAATCATTAAACAAAAAAAAAATCAATTATTAAAATCAATTTTCACATTACACAGCAGATAGTGTAAATCCATTTGTCCCTTGGGGGTAATGAGTGGACATCATCCAGTTAAAAGAGTAATTAATGAGTTCAGTGCGGGAAGTTGTTAGGGCATCTCTGATCAAGCATGTTATCTATGTCTCCTGGGAATATTTGTCCCTTTTGGACAGTTCTAGTTTTATTTGCAGAGGTTGCACATTTTGAAATGAAATTTGGTATACAGATTTATCATGAGAATATCTAGGTCAAGTTCTGTTTTGAGTATATGTCCGGGAGGGGGGGGGGGGGTATAAGTGTTTCACAAACATCTCTTGTTTCAAAATTAGTTTAGAATTCAAGATAAATATGTTAATTTTTTGTAATTAATATTTCAAAAGTTAATATGAGATGAATTAATACACACCATAGCTGACAAATACTTAGATGTACCCTAAAATGTGTTAACATTAGGAATATGGAAAAATAAAATAGGGTGGCATTTATAAATCCATGTTTGGAATATGAAATGCATGAGAAACACACACTTAGTTTTGCACAGTAATTAGATATACCCTGCATATTAATATCTTGCAATATGATGAGGGGCACGTGTGCACGTCATATCCCAAAATTTTAAATTGCCTAAAATGTGCTTATCTAAAATTAGAAGCTCCTGGTTACTTGATCTGACATCAAATTTAAATACTAAACCAAAAGTAGCATATTTTTTTAGCTCACCTGAGCTGAAAGCTCAAGTGAGCTTTTCTGATCACTGTTGTCTGTTGTCCGTCTGTCTGTGTGTCTGTCCGTAACAAATTTTCATCACAGTTTTCTCAGCAACATCTCATCGCAGATTCTTGAAATTTTAGCACATTCTTTGTTTAGGCATGCCATATGGTAGGATTCTCTCTCTACAAGTTCGAATCCGATGTCAACTTTCTGTTCATCCGTGTGTCTGTTCGTACAATACATAACAAATTTTGGTCGCAGTTTTCTCAGCAACTACTCATCACAGATGCTTGAAATTTTAGCACACTCTTTGTCTAGGCATGCCATATGGTGGGATTCATTTTTGTACAAATCTGATGTCAACTTCCTGTTTATCTGTGCGTCAGTCATACCAAATTTCTGTTGCAGTTTTCTCAGCAACTACTCATTGCAGATGCTTGAAATTTTAGCATACTCTTTGTCTAGGCATGCCATATGGTGGGATTCATTTTTGTACAAATCTGATGTCAACTTCCTGTTTATCTGTGTGTCAGTCATACCAAATTTTTGTTGCAGTTTTCTCAGCAACCACTCATTGCAGATGCTTGAAATTTTAGCACAGTCTTTGTTTAGGTATGCCATATGGTGGGACTCATGAGAGCGTATATTCACATCAGAGCGGGGATATTACTAGTGAGCATTGGCTCACACACTTCTTGTTCTTCCTTGTATATTGGTTTTGATGACAACCTTCTGATAGTAGTATTTGAAGGCAAAAAAAATACTGTTCGGCATGCCACAAAGTAACTCAGATTTCAAAGGAATAGTATTTGGAGGAATTTCTGATTGGATCAAATAATTGTAATGCAAAACCAGAGCACACTCTTTGTTTTGGCATGCTATATGGTGGAATTTAATTTTGTACAAATGCGATATCAACTTCCTGTTTATCCCTGCATCTGTCTTTACCAAAGAACAAGGTTCAGTTCCTTTAAAATTCGGCCCTCTTTCAAATAAGCTAATTATTGTATACTTTTAACTTAGAAATGTGTAGAATGAAAATTTACTAAATTAATTTTTTTGTTGGACATATATTCATGCCATATCATATTGTTGAATGTAGCATAGTTTTCCTATCGACGTCGCGTATTTATGATGTCATGACACTGATGACGTTATCCTGAAGAAATGCAGCTGAAAACAGTGTTACTAAATTTTAAGCCATCTGAAAATAAAAAAAATATGTTCATATCCCCTCAAACTCCCCTCAAACTCTCTTGTATACATGTATTTTTTGTACATGTAACATGCAGAAGATATAGTAATTGAGTTTTATGTGAAATACTAGTAAATGTTTACATTTCTCTCATTATTTATATGTCATGCAGTCTACATATATGAGGTTTCTCCGGTAAAATTCATGGACAAGTTGTCTACATTGAAAAATAATCAACACCCCGTTCTAAAATGTTCACTACACTTTTACACATTTTTCATCAATATACATAACAAATTTCAGATGGATTATATCTATTGCTCAAATAAACCAAATATTGGGGTTAATGGTGTGTTTGGATGATAATGTGACAGTGTCTAAAGCAACGTCACATTTCAACCCCATGGAGAACCCCCATTTAAATTCGGGAATTTCATTATCAGCACACTCAAATTCCCCTTCTAGAGTCGCAGAGTAAGGAGTTGATCCTTACGTCGCGGGTTCGAATCCCACTGTGGGACGTGGAGACCGGTTCTTCTGATAAGACCGTATAAACCGAGGTCTCGTGTTGCAGTAGGTGCTGGCACGAAAAAGATCCCTCACTGCTCAATGGCCCTGAGTGCCGAGTATAGGTCAGAATTTGCTGCTCTCCACCGGCAAGTGGTGTCGTCTCCATATGAGTGAAAAATTCTCAAGAGGGACGTTAAACAATGATAAACAAACGAACAAACAAATTCCCCTTTATTTTTTCATGTACAGGCCAGGGACCCATCTCGCACATATTTGTATAAGTAAGTTATGAATAGTACTCTCACTACATTAAAGTGACAGGCAATCTTTTTCAGACGATCTGCAGTGATAACGTATTTCGATAATGCCATTAGGTGTTTGTGTGTTTAGGTGACAGACTGAAATGTCTTTTGGAGGGTTGTTGGAAATATGTATTAATAAAATGATAAATAATTATTCCTAATAATTTCAATTCAATTATTTGTTTGAGGGTTGAGGAACCATATTTTCTTTGATTGTCAAATTCTATCGCAGTCTTATACTATCTGTGAATGTTTAGTTTTCTTTGCAGGCAAATGCATGAAGTCTAATGCTAGTAGCAAATAAATAATTGACCACTCTTAGATTAATTTATTTACATCTTTAGTGAAGCTACAAAGCAGGTGACACATGCATTCCTTGGACCACTCTAGTTGTTGTAAAGACCGAATCTTCCTTTTTCGTAAACTTATAACTGGCCCTTTACCAAAATAAGAAAACTTTCTCTGACCCATGTAGTATACTCTGGATATATATTTCATTTTTATGCCCCGCCATGAATATGGCCGGGGCATATAGTGTTTGTCATGTCCGTCTTCCGTCCTTCCGTCCTTCCGTCCTTCTGTCCTTCCGTCTGTCCTTCCGTCACACTTTGCGTTTAGCTCTGTTCAAAGCTCAGTTTCAAAGAAACTATCCAAGATATTTTTATCAAACTTCATATGCTGATAGATATTGATGAGGGCTATGCAACTGCATCAACATTTTTTGACCTTGACCTTTCCTTTGACCTTGACCTCACTTTTCTTAAATTAGTGTTTAGCTCAGTTTTAAAGATACCATTCAAGATAGTGTAATGAAACTTCATATGTTGATACCTACTGACGTAAGCTATTCAACTGCATCAACATTTTTTGACCTTGACCTTTCTTTTGACCTTGACCTCACTTTCCTTAAATTAGTGTTTAGCTCAGTTTTAAAGATACCATTCAAGAAAGTGTAATCAAACTTCATATGTTGATACCTACTGACGTAAGCTATTCAACTGCATCAACCTTTTTGACCTTGACCTTTCTTTTGACCTTGACCTCACTTTTCTTAAATTAGTGTTTAGCTCAGTTTTAAAGATACCATTCAAGAAAGTGTAATCAAACTTCATATGTTGATACATACTGATGTAAGCTATTCAACTGCATCAACATTTTTTGACCTTGACCTTACTTTTGACCTTGACCTCACTTTTCTTAAATTGGTGTTTAGCTCAGTTTTAAAGATACCATTCAAGATAGTGTAATCAAACTTCATATGTTGATACATACTGATGTATGCTATTCAACTGCATCAACATTTTTTTGACCTTGACCTTTCTTTTGACCTTGACCTCACTTTCCTTAAATTAGTGTTAAGCTCAGTTTTAATGAAACCATTCAAGATATTTTTAACAAACTTCATATCCTGATACATACTGATGTAACCTTTTCAACTGCATCAACATTTTTTGACCTTGACCTTTCCTCTGACCTTGACCTCACTTTTTAGCTCACCTGAGCCGAAGGCTCAAGTGAGCTTTTCTGATCACATTTTGTCTGTAGTCCGTCTGTCCGTCTGTCCGTCCGTCTGTCTGTAAACTTTTCACATTTTCGACTTCTTCTCAAGAACCACTGGGCCAATTTCAACCAAACTTGCCACAAAGTATCCTTGGGTGAAGGGGATTCAAGTTTGTTCAAATGAAGGGCCACGCCCTCTTTCAAGGGGAGATAATAAAGAATTAGTGAAAAATTAATAGCATCTTTTAAAAATCTTCTTCTCAAGAACCACAAAGCCAGGGAAGATGAAACTCATGTGGAAGCATCCTCAGGTAGTGTAGATTCAAGTTTGTTCAAATCATGACCCCCGGGGGTAGGGCGGGGCCACAATGGAGGATCAAAGTTTTACATAGAAATATATGGGGAAAAACCTTTAAAAATCTTCTTCTCAAGAACAGCAAAGCCATGATGAGTCATATTTATATGGAAGCATCCTCAGGTAGTGTAGATTCAAGTTTGTTCAAATCATGACCCCCGGGGGTAGGGCGGGGCCACAATGGAGGATCAAAGTTTTACATAGAAATATATGGGAAAAATCTTTAAAAATCTTCTCCTCAAGAACAGCAAAGCCATGATGAGTCATATTTATATGGAAGCATCCTCAGGTAGTGTAGATTCAAGTTTGTTCAAATCATGACCCCTGGGGGTAGGGTGGGGCCCCAAAGGAGGATCAAAGTTTTAGATAGAAATATATGGGAAAAACCTTTAAAAATCTTCTTCTCAAGAACAGCAAAGCCATGATGAGTCATATTTATATGGAAGCATCCTCAGGTAGTGTAGATTCAAGTTTGTTCAAATCATGACCCCCGGGGGTAGGACGGGGCCACAATGGAGGATCAACGTTTTACATAGAAATATATGGGAAAAACCTTTAAAAATCTTCTCCTCAAGAACAGCAAAGCCATGATGAGTCATATTTATATGGAAGCATCCTCAGGTAGTGTAGATTCAAGTTTGTTCAAATCATGACCCCCGGGGGTAGGGCGGGGCCACAATGGAGGATCAAAGTTTTACATAGAAATATATGGGAAAAACCTTTAAAAATCTTCTTCTCAAGAACAGCAAAGCCATGATGAGTCATATTTAAATGGAATCATCCTCAGGTAGTGTAAATTCAAGTTTGTTCAAATCATGACCCCCGGGGGTAGGGCGGGGCCACAATGGAGGATCAACGTTTTACATAGAAATATATGGGAAAAACCTTTAAAAATCTTCTCCTCAAGAACAGCAAACCCATGATGAGTCATATTTATATGGAAGCATCCTCAGGTAGTGTAAATTCAAGTTTGTTCAAATCATGACCCCCGGGGGTAGGGCGGGGCTACAATGGAGGATCAAAGTTTTACATAGAAATATATGGGAAAAATCTTTAAAAATCTTCTCCTCAAGAACAGCAAAGCCATGATGAGTCATATTTATATGGAAGCATCCTCAGGTAGTGTAGATTCAAGTTTGTTCAAATCATGACCCCTGGGGGTAGGGCGGGGCCCCAAAGGAGGATCAAAGTTTTACATAGAAATATATGGGAAAAACCTTTAAAAATCTTCTTCTCAAGAACAGCAAAGCCATGATTGGTCATATTTATATGGAAGCATCCTCAGGTAGTGTAGATTCAAGTTTGTTCAAATCATGACCCCCGGGGGTAGGACGGGGCCACAATGGAGGATCAAAGTTTTACATAGAAATATATAGGAAAAATCTTTAAAAATCTTCTTCTTAATAACAGCAAAGCCCTAATTGATCATATTGATATGGAAGCATCCTAAGGTAGTATAGATTTAAGTATGTCCAAATCATGACCCCCGGGGGTAGGGTGGGGCCCCAAAGGAGGATAAAAGTTTTACATAGAGATATATAGGAAAAATCTTTAAAAATCTTCTTCTCAAGAACAGCAAAGCCCTGATTGATCATATTTATGTGGAAGTATACTCAGGTAGTGTAGATTCAAGTTTGTTCAAATGTTGCCCCCCTGGGGTTGGGTGGGGCCACAATGGAGGATCAAAGTCTGAAATAGAAATAGAAATATATAGGAAGATTTCTTCTGATGAAGAACTGCAAAGCCATGATTAGTCATTTTGATATGGAAGCATCATCAGGTAGTGTAAATTCAATTTTGTTCAAATGATGACCCCCGAGGGTAGGGTGGGGCCCAATAGGGGGATAGAAAATTTTACATAAGAACACATAGAAAAAATATTTCTTCTCAAGAACAGAAAAGCTATGTTTAGTCATATTGATATGGAAGCATCTTCAGGTAGTGTAGATTCAAGTTTGTTCAAATGATGACCCCCGAGAGTAGGACGGGGCCACAATGGAGGATCGAATGTAACATAAGAACATATAGAAAAAATATTTCTTCTCAAGAACAGAAAAGCTATGTTTAGTCATATTGATATGGAAGCATCCTCAGGTAGTGTAGATTCCAGTTTGTTCAAATGATGACCCCTGGGATAGGGAGGAGCCACAAGGGGGGATCAAATTTTTACAAAGGAATATATCAGAAATTTTTTTTAAAATCTTCTCAAGTACAACAAAGCCATTTGTTATTTTGACATGGAAGCATCATCAGGTAGTTTAAAATTCAAGCCCCCCCCCCCCACCCCCCCCCCCCCCCCTGGAAACTTTTCAATACTGAACTGATTTGTGCTTTTGCCTATCCACTGTGCTCAGGTGAGCGATGTGGCCCATGGGCCTCTTGTCTT
>NW_026889771.1:19285000-19327500 GCF_033153115.1 Saccostrea echinata
TCTTAACATCTGTAACTTTTAACCACATTTGGAAAGAGATAACATCCTTCACCCCGTTAAATCTGAGGTTTGTAAGATGCTGGGGATGAGTTTAACTGCCGTTAAGGTGTAATCGTCGACCTTGTTTACCGTGGAAGCCATTTTGAAATTGTAAACAAGGAAACAAAACGGACGATTCGGATAATTCTGGACCAATTGAACCGAACCGTGGCAGCAGTTTAGCGTATCGTGAATTGAACCGTGGAAAAATATACTGCGATATACCATGAAATGGTTTATCGTTGCACTCTTACCTAAATTGGTTACTTAGTATTTACAGTATATTTAAATTAACATTTAAAAAGAAGTTAATGTGTTTTGTAGCACAAAAATTTCAGTCTCGAAACAAACATGCATCTAAACAAAGTCATTAAACAAAAGTAGTTCAAAATATACAACTGCCGGCGGTGATATTTTAAATTGGCAGGGAGTATGCTTCAAATTCCAGCGGTTAAATCATTCCAAGTGTTTATTCCCGATGTATTCTATTCATTTATTATTATTATTATTATTTTTTTTTTTTTAGAAATGTTGGAATCAGATCTAGAAATGATAAGAAAAAATTTTAAAACTTCTTGGAAATACTAACACTTTGCCTTTGGTGTGACGAGACTTTCACACCTGCACAGTGTCGAATGATTTTGATTGACAGGTCAAGCACGTGAACTTCGTGTGAACTTTAAGCATGAAAATAAAAACTGATTATGACTGTCAAATAATATTACTGATACTTAAATAAACATTATATATACCAGCCGATCACTTGCATCCAAAGAAGATAAAACTTTGAGGAGATATGTCTACTTCTGATCATAACTCTGATCAAGGCTCATTGTGGTCTTCTTTAAAAACCATATAACATTCTTTCCCCAAGTGTTGCCCCACATTGACTTGATATGTGCCACAGGGGGAACCCATCTCGCTCTGAATAAAAAAAAAATGAAAACGTGAAAATGAAAACACAACTCATCAAAAGTTTTAATAAAATGTTCTATGCATTGGTATTCAAAATACAAGCAAAATGCAAGCAAATGCTGACAATCATTTTATATTAAAGCTGTGAAATATAAACATAAACTCCGTAAAAATTTCTGTCTGAATGGGACTATAAGCAGTGGTGGATCTAGAAAATTCAGAAGGGGGGGGGGGGATATTTTTTTTCTGACAAGTAAAAAGAAGGGGGGTGGGGTGACCATCTAAATTCATAAATCCTATTTCATAAAGGGGGTGGGGGGTTCTGACTTTTTCTGCAAGATTTTTTTTAAAACAGCCCAGGTACTATGTGGACTAAATTGAGATATTTACAAAAGCCCCCCTCCCCCCAAATTTTCCACGAAGCGGGGGATGGGAGGGTGGTGGTAGTGGATCCACCTTTAATAAGCTTATTTTCTGCCAGATTTTACAGCTTTGATAAAAAATGATGTGCAAGTTTGTGGATTTATAGATGTTTTTTTGATGCGCATCGCTATCAGCGATGTAGCCTCATTGCTGTCGACCCCCACTTCTTTCTTTCAATTACTGTGGCGACAAAGGACTCCACAATATTGATTCTAAATACGCTATTGAAAATAGTGCAAATGTATATTGACAAGTTGGTGATATTCATTGTCTTTTTTAAATATCAAATAACATAGACTATCACATATACCTAGGTATATGTTGTTTATACGTTGAAAGCAAGAAAGAAAACAAAAAAGAAACAAACCCCCCAAAAAAGAGAGAAAACGACAACAAACAAACGTGCGCATCACAACAGCTCGTACTATAAATTATTAGGCCTTGTAAGGCGACATTGCTTGTATGAATATCTGAGAAAAATATACATGTACAATAATTTTATTTTTTAAAACATCACTAACAATAGGAACAAGATAGTTGTTTTTTTTATAGAAATAGAAGGGATATTATTATTTTTTCACTCGATGAAACGAATAGTAAGATGTCCAACTGAATAAATGTTTGCAACTAACTAGCGGCGAAAAAAATTCCACGAGGGTGACATGAAATGGTGAAATGATCGGTTTTTGGTGAAATGTCGGTTGAATATGATTAAATGACTGATAAAAAAACTGCAGTGACTGTGGATTTCAATTTATAGGATTACCAATACCTTATAAACATAGACGTTTTGAGTTAAATTCTTACCGCCAAGGTTTTATAGAGCCAATTTTATTGAAAATATCAGAGGAAATCGGCCGCCATTGACGGGTTTCATAGTATACGGTATACCACGCCCGATTGTTTTTTGTTTTTTTAGTCCCGTATTATCTATATGAACATTTCATGTATCCCACTATGGTTTACTTATTATGCCATTTTGATTGAGAAAACTAGTCTAAGACAAAGTATTGATATTAAAAAAGTGCATGTAATGAAAGAAACTAAAAAAAATTCAGATATGATATTATATAGAATTATTCAATAATCATTCTTTTCTCAATTCTCATTCATTATTTCATCTTCCTAATATGATAATAATGAAAGAATAAAAAAAAAAATAATTAAGAGCCATTCTCTGTAACGACTTGAACTTTTATATAGAAGCTGTGGCACGCATAGTCTCAGAATTTCTCCAAACTCTCTATGATAAAAGTCTTTGATACTGTAAACTCAAATCAGGCAGAAATTGGTTGCTACATGACATGGTAACCATGGCAACATGTCCTAAATTTTGAAAAATGGCATTTTTCAACATGTTCAGAGTCCCACAGTTAACGTTTGCAGCAAAGCAAATAAGTGGTAATGATTGTTTCTGAAAGTTGAAGGCCTGATGTCTTAAATGCATGATAAACATGTTTGGTAAATCAACTATTACATACGTTACTATGGAAACAAAGTATTCAAAAGTAATAATTTTGCTCATTTAATTTTAAAACATCATACACTTAAGAATTAAAAAAAAATTATAGGTTGAAATACAAGCAAATAATAGACAAAAGGTCCTTGTAACATATACCATGGAAGAAATATGATATTTCTTATAGGTTGGCAATGGTTGCCATGCTTTTAATACCAAGAAGGGATTTTAAATTTACTCTCTTAGTGATTAAATCTAATCTTATCTTTTTAAAAAGCATATTTCTATATAACTAATAATCAATTTTTAAAGATGTTCATGTGACCCTAATTCTCACATTTCAAAAAATGCAAATTCAATTCTTTAAATAGCGCGTTGCTATGGAAATAAGCCGAAAAAATATGCATAAAAATCTCAAAAATATTCTGTTTCCTTGGATACGTACCTTTATATGTAGATTCCCAAAACTTTTATGATTGGTAATTATGAACAACTAACCTGACTTTCAATTTTGACTGCCACCCAATCTCTAACTGGATGCAAAAAGCTGGCACATAGGGTTTAATATTGATATAAAATTAACAAAATCGAACATTTTCCCTTCTTGGTTACCATAGCAACAGTATTCTATTTTTGAACAAACTTTATCAATAAATGATATTCAATTTTAGTTCTACCAGATAAGTACTATTCAAGGTGAGTCAAATAATATGTTTCTTGGTTAAAAGGTTAGTAAATTCCTAAGGCAGCAAAACAATATCACTTTAAACAACTGGTACGTTGTTTCCATGGTTACACTGCAAAGTAACAATAAATACCAATTTTCTTATGTTGTGGGTGTTGCAAGGTCCTAAGGATGTATATGTGCCAGTCATGAATTTTATTGTTTTTCCTCAAGATAATAGCAGTAACCCAATCTTAGCAACAGATTTTGCATGGTAACACTATGTTACCATGGCAACCATGAAAGTTATTGCCAATACCTAATTACTTAAGGTCAAATATTTTTATTGTTTTTTCTTAGGTTGTTGATTGAGTTTGATCATGTAACACCTATCATAAGTGAATATTGAGCGTTTTTAAGCATTTTTCAGCTTTTAAAATGTATTCCAAATGTACCCATGGTTACCACTTACTTAGAGATAAATTCTAAATAGTTTCTTTATAGCATAAGTGGCAACAAGGTGTCATGTTTTTGTAAGAATGGTTTGTTTGTTTTTCTTAGTCTTTGTTAAGGCTTAATAAATATTCAAAGTAGCTGAAAATCTCAATTTTTTCAACTTTTCTGGCTGTTGTCATGGCGACCAAGACACATAGCAACGAAATTTTATTTGATATATGTTTCTGGTGTCAAGTTGTAATAATGGGCAAAGTTTCATCAAAATCGGTGACCATGCGTGGAGAAGTTTAAGTGGTTACAGAGAATCGCTATTAAAAACATCAATTATAATTCATTGATATTTAAATTTATAATTGCATGCATGCATGTGATTATAAATTGATTTAAATATCAATTATAAATGATATATCAGACTATCTTTAAAAAAAAAAATGTTTGTTTGACCTCTTCCGACCGACTGGCTAAAAATGCCAAGACTCAAAACATTTTTTAACCTCAAAGAAAAGATATTTTTATTTTTATTCCTGATTTTCCCTCAACATGTAAGTTGAATTTTTCTGAGAATTTTTTTTTTTTTGGAGTTTTCTATCTTCAATGTGATGCGCCTCTCAGGCCTTCAGGCCTTTGATTAGGGATGGCAATTTGTAACCGGTTAAACACCCAATTTTATGTTAACGCCCCCAAAATCTACCTAATTCAAGATCAATAGTATACCGCCTGTCAATCATTAAAAAAACAATAGCTTCTGATTTGATTGACGGGCCAGCTATACGAGGGCTACCTGATGATCTGAGTTTGCATGTTTTGAAAACAATTACCTGGTCAAACGCTTTCATGTACCGCGTGAAAGGTCGCTTTGTATACACTCTGGTTAAAAAAAAAATTATGTCGCTGTTATATATATTGGTTGATAATTTTATTTTTAAAAAATTATTGAGAGTAGATAATTAATCAGTGACTTTGTGTTTTTTTTTAATCTCCACTACTGTTGTGTACTTGTTAGCGATATGACGTCCAAGATAACCGTAGAACTTTTCGAAGAAAAATTAGCGGCTATTCAAACCCTCTCTTCCTTAACATAACTGAGATCCGAAGAGAGAAGAAGTTTCTGTAGCAGCACAGATAATTCTTCCAAGCCCCTTATTCAACCTGTGCCTTGATTTTAGGAATTTGCATGTACGTAATGCCCTCGTCGACCTTGCACTTGGGTACACAGAAACTCAATTCGCCGTAATTG
The DNA here is from genome assembly GCF_033153115.1 of Saccostrea echinata. NCBI lineage: Eukaryota > Metazoa > Mollusca > Bivalvia > Ostreida > Ostreidae > Saccostrea > Saccostrea echinata. Next base: position 19,290,194 of record NW_026889771.1, read on the forward strand.
GAAACAATCGACCCCCTCCCCCACCATTGAAAATTATAACAAAATGCAATGGATTAAATAAAAAAAGATATTTATACTAATATAAACAAAATATCTTATATCTAACGCCATGAATTACGAAAATCTGTAAACAGGGCATAAGAACACGGACCCTCGGAAATGGCGAATATTTGGACACCATTGTTCGTCAGAAAAGTAAATAATATTCCGATCGTTGTAAATGTCCACACAATAAGTGGAACCTTTTTTTTTTTAAATATTCACACTTAATATCTTATAATATTTTCTTCTATTGGCGATTAAAATATTGATATGATTGCTTTGTAGTTTTCACCCGTTTTTTTTTTTTTTTTATTTTTATTTTACGATTTTTTAAAAAGATACGTCGTTTAAATTTTTTTCTTTTTCAAAATATGTCAACAAAAGCGCTAAGTCTACAAATTTTATATTTCAGTACATAATTTATTTTAAATATTTTCACTCAAAATTATGCACAAAACGCGTAATGTTGACCCTGATTACCAACGCTGGACTACCTGTGTAATGAAGCGTGTATAGGGTTTTTTGACATCTTGAATATTGGGACTCTCCAGGTAAATAACACCAGTACTACAAGACCACTCCCCCTCCCCAGGTAACCGTACGGTAAAAAAATTGGGTCTTTAACCGATTAATTAGTCGGAACGATGGTAATCTGTTAGGAAATCTGTAATCGGTTAGTCGGAAAAAAATGAAAATTTATGTGTAAATTATCTTAAAATTCAATATTCAATTTAAAAAAGCTATGAATGTTGATAAGTTATAACGTTTTCACATGTACGTGCATTTAGATATAATTTATTAAGACCCTTCAGACTAAGGTGTTGGGGTAATTGGTCAAATTGTGAAGTGTTAATTGCTGTTTAAACAGCATGTCGTTACCCAGCCTGTCCTACATTTCTTTAATGATAATAATTAAATCACTGTTGAGTATTGTGAACTGGTTGCATTGTGTATACATTTTGCAGTTATCTGCCGAATTATATTTTTATGCAAACATTGTAAATTAAGTTATAGTGTAAACTTTGTTTCTAATTATGGTGACAATGCAGACTGACCTTGTGTAATGTCTGGGCCCCGGGGTCGTCAGAAAGTTATCAGTGTCCTTGATACATGTATCTCATATATGTTTTATGGTTTTCCTTTCGAAATTGAATTAAAATGCGTAAAGTATACAGATCAAGCATAAACAGAATATTACTAATACCGTTTTTTATTTATATATGAATTTATTGCAAGGGGTGGGGTTGGGATTGGGGGGGGGGGGTATGAATAGAATTAATTTTAAAAAAAATCATGTCCGCATGTCCGGAACTGTATGTTTTGTTACGACTAACTGGTTAATCGATCGGAACGTCTTGCGGTTAACCGATCGACAATTCTGTATTCAATTTCCATCCCTAGTTTTTTTACATTATTTTTTTTAAAAGACAAATTATCTACTTGTGTTATTTCAAGTGATTTATTGGCTACCAGTCCTACGTTAAGTGTCTGTTAAAATGAAAGAAATTTTTATTATAATGTAGGCCTCGTGTAATATTAGTTATCCAGGTCCAATCAAGGGTGTACGGGGATTTACCCCGGATTTTATTCCATACACCATGAGCACGAAGGGCGTATGGAATTCAACCCGGGGTAAATCCCCGTAACCCTTGATTGGACCTGGATAATGAATTTCCTATTTTTTAAAACAATTAAGCTGGGGAGTGCCTATGTGTACATACTGCATTTCATGTAAACCGTGAGGCTCGTGCAAGTCATATAGTCAGCCGCAGATGATGTTTGTAAGAGTCGAGTGATCAAAAGAAAGAAAAAAGTATTTGTAATAATACTAATAGAAGTTTGAAATTTTGATAATTATTTTGTTTATCTACTCTATGTATTTATTTCAGTTTTTTATCCTCTCCCTTTTGCTTGCGTGTAGAGAGAGATAATGCATTGTGACGTCACGTTCTCTTCTCAACTGCCTGAAGTCGGGTATACAGAAATTTACACCCGGCTTGTTATCCAATCAAATCTCGTATTACAAGGTAGATAGGAAATAACAGCCTTTATACTCAAATTATTGATAAAAATGTTCATATATAAAAATTTCATCCCTCTCTTTTAACAAGTACAAAAACTATTAATTTCTCCAGAATCTATGCCATGAGCCCCCACCCCTCCCCCAACAACACACACTGGATCTGCCCTTTGGATACTTGTAATGCTGGATAATATTCAGCCTTTGATTGATTTAGATATTGTCATGTAACTATATACATGTAACCATATCTTATGACTTCCGCTATCACTCCGTTTTCAAACAATATTCATGTGTATGATCAATGAACAATCTCAAAAACATAATGCACTTCATCACAACATATCAGTCATTCTACAATAAATGAACCAATTCAGGGTATAAAAACATGAAAAAAAATAATTGTTTTAAATAGCAAAATGAACATCATAATTCTTTAAAGGACATATCAGTGAACTTGAATACAAAGAATTGTCCACAAATCTGGTATCGTTAACTTTTTACAACAATTTCAATATACCATTTATTTTAAGGTAATGTTACGGAAGTCAATGCTTGATCAAGCCTTATTATTTTGTAAATAAAGCTGAATTTGACCAATTTTTCGTTTCTGATGTTCAGTAAAGAACATTAAAGTATGATTGATGAAGTCTTGTATGAATCCGAAATTAAATAAAATATCAGGAAAATATTGTTACGGAAGTTAATTCCCAGCAACAAAAGTTAAAATTCTCTTCAATAGTTAAAATCAAAGTTTGGTTTAGGATATTAAACAAAAGTTTGAACCATTTCGCTCCCAAAATAATAAAAAGTTTTATACCTTTAATGCAAAAACTCTCCTGAATTACCGTTACGGAAGTTAAATTTTGAAGAGAATCAACTGTTTTTGTCTAATTCATTTTGTTATGTCAAAAATGTAATTGTCTAAAATAGCTGACTCGCAACTAGAATCGATGATATTAGGTTCCATGGTCACTTTCAGATAAGTTTCAGTTCTTTTTAAAATCTGCATTCTGTGCGTGAAATTTAAAACAAAATTGTTACGGAAGTAATGTTACTAAATGGATTGATTTTAAGTGACATTATATGATTTTGCATGAAAGGAGATCCATGCATTTCTTTGCGAGAAGTGGTTTAATTTCTTTTTATATAGGTTTAAAACTTTTTAAAAAATTCATTGCAATCTATTCGGAACGATTTTACGGCTGAAAATTTCATCTTGAAATTTGTAAATAAATGAAGTGACATTAAGATTTGCAGTTGAATACGTTTTTCAACATTACATTATGTTCATATAAAAACTTTAACTGCATATACAGTACAGGCAATGCAGATCCCGTATTCCCCGCGCCCCGTCGCGGTATAAACACAACGCGGGATTTGCCCAGGTGAGACAGGTAAACCGCGTTCCCTCCGCGGGAAATTCATCACCTACATGTCCCCGCCGCGGTTAAATCATCGATAAATTAGTATCGTAACAAGCTTATCTTTTAAAAAGATTGGTGAGCTAGCGCTGTAGCATAATAAAATACAGAAGAAGATATCTGAACCATTTGTTAAATTTGCTGAATCGATTAATTATAATAGGAAAGCAGATTGGTGCACTAGGGGTTGAGTTGGGGGGGGGGGGGGGCACAATTCAGAATGGTGAATCTAAGAGTTTGCTTCACGTCGGCAATGGCATAACTCCTAACTGTGCTTTAAGCATTCTGTATTTTACAGTAATTTCAATTTCGAGGTGAGTAGAACGAACCAGTGAGCACCTTCGGGCCTTTCCGGCAAGCTCGGAAAACATATCCGAGGTTGCCGCGGTTTTCCGAGCTTGCCGGAAAGATCCATGAAGGTAGATTAGAAAAGCTTGCATTCATTACAACTTTAGAAATAACAGTCTTGGTTTTATAAAACCCGAGTTACTGTTACTTTTTGTTCATTTACGTGCAGATTAGACAACAAAACACGAAACTTCAGATCATATGTATTTTCAGATGATAAACGCTAAATTGACATGTCTTTCAGACATACTCTGAAAAAGATTTTTGTTGTTGTTGTTGTTGTTGTTGTTGTTGTTTTTTCCGAGCTTGCCGGAATTATCCACTAAGGTGGTAAAACTGTAAGGAAAGCTAGATGTCTAGAATCTTGGCATTATATGGCCAATTTTTTTCTTGTTCTTTTATGTGTAGGTTAGACAATAAATTTTAAAAAAAAATTCAGAATCCTGATCTAGACTGGTATTGACTGTCTCTAACCTACGAAATGTATATCGTGCATATCAGACAGAAAAGGCCAGTGTAAATTCGGATCATTTCTAATTTTGTATGACAAAACGAAATTGTAATCGTACAGTCTATATTGTATCTACAGTAGTTTTCCCAGAATCCCCGACCGTGAAGTCGAGCATGCGTATTTCAGAAATATAGACTAACGTAGTTGCTAGCGCTCGAGAGCGCTAGCAAACAAACGGGAGTTACCTCCCCGAACAGGAATTTAAAAAATAAAATCAAGATCCGCAGTGTATGTATTATGAAAGTATTTTCTTTTATTTTGTAACAGTGAGGTGAAAATAATGAACATACTCAAAAAAAAGAATTTGTAAAGCTGCAGAAGATATTTTAAACTTTTTTTTTTTAAAATATTTTTTTTGAAATTATATGTCAATACTAAAGCGAATCTTTTGTTTTAAATACTATCAAGAAAACTATTTATAAGCCGTGTCATTTGAGAGTTTAACATGACAAATTTTAAAGTCGGGAAATATAAGTTCTAAATTTTTAAAACCTCTCTTCAAATTATATGTGAACTGCAATTATACTGTTACATACACGTGCTAAACAATAGTCAGTGCGAGTTCCGATTAGCAGTTTTCAGCATTCCTATGAGGTAAAAAAATACATCTATATACTGTTTATGTTTTTTGTATTTTTACCAAATTTAGAACAGTATAATTCATTTAATTAATTTCAAATATAAATCCGCAAGCATTTCTCTGAAATTGTCGAATGACCGAAAAGCTATAATATTCGATGGTGAGGGCACGTGAACTTTATACAAGATATCGATAAAATATAACATAATTTTTCTTTTCCTCAATATTTACTTCTTTGGTAAAAAATGTTTTGTTTTATTGTATTAATTTAATTATTTCTCCAATTACAGAAGTTATGGTGTGCATGGTGATGAACTCCACAAAACAATTAACCGGGGGAGGGGGGGGGGGGGTATAACACTTAAACTTCTTATTCTCAATGTGCAAAGAAAAGAAAAAAATAAAACACTAAGTTTACTTGAATATATTCTGTTTCTTTGTGTATTAAGTATTAGTCGCGATCATTTCCTGTGGATTAGCAGACCAAGAACAGGAAACGGCATGCCCTGGGGTTTTCACACCTGTCCTAGAGTACCTTGGAATGTGCAAGGCGTTGTCTAGCCATACAACACACCGGCCCCTTCAATGTTTTATTATTTCTTCATTTTCAAATGAAATTACAACCATTAAATTAACGCGAGTCAATACATACTTGCCATTTTTTTTCCATGAGTGTATTAAAGGAAAAAGATCAATCATACTTTTAAAACAAATTAATAGAGTTTAAATAAAATAAAATAAATCAAATTAATATGTTTCATTACTATTTTCTGTAAATGCCAAAGGGCTTGTTATTTATGTTTATGTTTAAATATGTTACATGTGCATATGTTATGTAAGTACAATTTAAAAAAAAAAGAAAGAAAAAACCATACAGAATGTTACGGCACGTGCATCGTTTTTCCTTCAATCAGTTCATTGATTTATTGAGTCCATCGATTAAAACAGTCAAAATATTCATGATAAAATTTCAATGAAATGAGTTGCTTCTGGAATTTTTAGGTCACCTGAGTCACTCAGGTGATCTATTGCTATCTCTTTTCGTCCGTCGTCGTTCGTCGGTTGTAAACTTTTGAACATTTTCAGCTTCTTCTCTGGAACCAGCAAACCAATTTCAACCAATTTTGGCATATAGCATCTATGGGTGAAGGGGAACAAAAATTGTGAAATTCGTGGCCCCTGCCCCCCTGGGGCCTGAGGGGGTGGGGCCAAAACCATCAAAATTAATGCAATCTTTAAAAATCTTCTTCTTTACTCCTGGACATCAAGCAGTCAAACTGTTGGCATGATTGTAATAAGCATTGAGCCCTCTACCAAAATTGTGAAATTCATGGCTCCAGGGTCAGGGGTTCTGGTGCTAGGATGGGGCTATATAGATCATATAGTGAAAGTGCATTATTTCTTTGAAAATCTTCTTTTCTACTCCTGGGTATTATTGAAACAAATTGAATACATAGTTATGATAAGCAAAGGTGACTCTAACAAAATTGTGAAATTCATGGCCCTAGGGTCATGGGTTCTGGTGCTAGGGCGGGGCTATATAGATCATATAGTGAAAGTGCATTATTTCTTTGAAAATCTTCTTCTCTACTGCTGGGTATTATTGAATCAAATTCAATACATAGTTATGATAAGCAAGAGTGACTGTACAAAAATTGTGAAATTCATAGTCCCAGGGTCAGGGGTTCTGGTGCTAGGGCGGGGCTATATAGATCATATAGTGAAAGTGCATTATTTCTTTGAAAATCTTCTTCTCTACTCCTGGGTATTATTTAAACAAATGCATAGGTATGATAAGCAAGGATGCCTCTTCCAAAATTGTGAATTTCATGATCCCTGGATCAGAGGTTCTGATGTTAGGGCGGGGCTCTATTTATTATAGAGTGAAAATGCATTAATGCTTTAAAAATCTTCTCTGCACCTGGGCATATCAGAGGCAAAAAGAGTAAAGTTTTAATCAGGAAGGGTATTTTTACCAGATTTTTGAACATCAGGACCATTTGGTCAAGTGTTCTGGTCCAGGCCAGGGCTCTATTAATTTGTATTCTACTGAGAGGAGTTATTCTCTTTTGCCATTTACTTGTGATAATTAATCACTGTAAATAATGTACTTGAAAGGTTAATAGAATAAGAGAATTATGCAAGAATTTTTATTGTATAATACAAAAAGTACTTTCATAGTTTTAATGATCAGGTAGACTTGTAAATAATAGATAAATAAAAATGAGACAAAAATAACTTGTCTTATTAAATGTTCATCAAAGACCAAGAGAGGCCAATGTAAGAGATTTCAACAAGGAATTAAAGGAGTACAGAAGCACTGATAGTTTGTTTACATACTGTCTGGTGAGAGTGATAAATGGGGAACAGATTAGAACCTAATTTATAAACTGTTAATGAATACTAGACTAATAATATTGTTGATCCTGATCACCCTATTTTTCTTGCTTTTGGGCAACAAAGCTTCACCTTTCAGTTCATTTTATACTCTATGGATCCTTTAAATTGTTGTATTATACTCAGGTGACCGTTAAGGCCCTTGGGCCTCTTGTTTTTTTCAGTTTCAAATTAAAATAATCATTTCTGTGAACAGATAATATTATACTGTATCCAATTTATCAATTTACTGACCAGTTGTGGACTTTGATTGTCCAATTCTACGATCGAGTTTCTGAAAAACACGGAAACAGTAACAGCCACAGACACTATTTTTACTATTTCACTATTTATCTATTAGATCGCCAATATTGCTTCACGATGTAATATTACGCAATCTGAAGGTTTTGCAGGTATCTCGTTGGGGTAATGGCCAGTTACCGGTACACAGACACCTGAAAACTCGTAGCCTATCGCTCTAACACATTTTGTCTCTGAATATAATAATTTTTTTTTGTTTTGTACGTTCAAATTATTTTAGGGCCCAAAGTCAGCTGGTAAAGAGGGTCTTTCCGATTTGACGATGCGTGTAAATGAGCATGATCATATTATTTTCAAAAAGAAAGAAAATGGAAAAACTAGCTATGAAATTATCCCAAATATATATAGGGTGTAATGATTTTATTAACAACAATGATGAAAAAAGGTCATGTTGATATTCCTTCTATACAGTCTTACATGTTTAACACATAATATTAGCAGTTAAAGGTGCAACATATTCCTAAATGTACACGTGTTTAATACTGTTACCATCTCTATCTATCATCGTTTTTCATTCTAATAATTAAATCAGATAATTATATATATATACAAAGGCATATTTTATTTTTAAGAAACCAATGACCGAATATGAACGAATCTCGCAGAAAACCAAACGTATTAGCTTCATGTAACTGAGAACGTAACTGCACGGGCTAATCGTGGACGCTGCATTGAAATGCATTAAGAATATAATGCTACTGTTATAAGGTGAATTATTTAGCGATTTCAAGATAATTTATGTTGGAATTATTGATTTTAATTAATTATTTACGGTAAATGAGCTGATGATATTTCATCGAATTTTACCATATGTACTAGCTATAAATGCTTTTCTTAAATATGAGAAATAATTAATTTTGAGTGGCTATTGATTAAAAACATAGGAAATAAATAATTATTATACAATTTGATATTACTAAGAATTAAATAAAAAATTCATTTAATGATATTCACGATATAATGTAGGCCATGATCTTCAATAAATTCCCCCCCCCTTTTTCGTCACGATGAAAAATCGCAAACACTTTACAGGTAACAACTCTAAGCTGAGGAAGAACGGTAGCTGGCCCTGCCGCGGTGAAAAAACGGTCGCAGGGAGTACTGCAATCAAAACCCGTGACGGTGTAATGCGGAAAGGATTAACACACTGCCGAGGGGACGCGGTCTAATATGGGATCCGCGTTGCCTGTACTGTATATTGGTAAATATTTACAAAACCATGTGTGTATGTTAAGTCTTTGAGTTGAAATCGATCTTTAAATTTATATTTATTAAGATATGTTACAACGGTAAATTTGTAAGCGACATAAAAAAATCTTAATTGGTCATGTTTTTGTAGAATGACTGATATGATGGTATACAAGACAGTGTATCATAACTTTTAAAATCGTCATTGCATTAAAAAAAATTTATGGAAAGGTAAGTACTAGATCTTTGGAAGTGTCGAAAAGGCGCTAATTAATTAATGAATTCATAATCTTCTTGCATGGTTTGTGCAGGACACGACTTCGTAATATGTCATTATCACTATAAAGCGTCTCCGCATCAAGAGGAGGGGGTTACAAATGTAGTCTGTTTTCATAATACTGCAATTCTAGGGATTTAAGCTTACCTAAATGACAGTGACAGTTCTGGATCTCTCTCTACATTTCGGAGGATCGTTGATAAATGTATCTTGTCTGCATGTCACTGTGGTGACATCATATTTGATTTTGTTGACAACAAAAGGGAAGCAACTCCCATATTTGAACTTGTATTTGTATAAAATTAAGATAGTGCGTAGAATTTTACCATCGTGATTTTTGGCATGGAAGTCGCTCATACATAGTTTTATTCTTTGGCAAAGTAACAAGTTGGTAAATTAATGCGCTTCTGGTAAAATACTGAATTGTATGAGAAAATTTGTAGTTTTTTTCCGGAAATTCTGATTCCATCGAAGTTTATCACATGAGAAGTAGCACATTGAGGCAAAATTTTTAAAAACCATTGAAAAATTTAAATAATTCATATATTTAACATATTTTTCTTAAACTAAATATTTTTCAAAAGTATAATTTATTTTTGGGGTAAATTTGAGGGCGTCATGTTACATGAACTGAATCAACTTCTTTGGGTATATTCAAAGAAAAGTGTATATTCTAGGGATGGCAATCGAATACAGAATTGCTAATCGGTTAACCGCAAGACGTTCCGACCGATTAACCGGTTAATTGTATCAAAACAGATATTTTCTTATTCATATACACAAGAAGATTGAAAAAAAGTTAGAAGTTAAAAAATTCTATTTATCTAGACCAGGAAACTACTTGTAAATATATTTTATTTCAATTTCAATAATCAAGAAAAAATAAGAAAACCATGAAACATGTCTGAGAAATTGGACATTGATAATTTTTCAGAGCATATGTCACACAGGTTCATTTTGCATTGTTACAATAATCAAAACTATGGCTGAACTTTTACCTGATTTACAATGTTTGTCTAATGATATAATTTAATAGATAATGGCAAAAGACACAGTACCAATTCAAAGTGCTCAACGATGATTTAATATCATTAAAGAATTACAGGACAACCGGGGGTAATGACGTGGCTTTTTTAAAAACCCTTATTAACTTCACAAACTGACCAACTACTCCGCAATCTCAAACTGTAAAGCCATCATTACCTCAAAATCAGCTTAAACAGATATGTGAAAACACTAAATTATCAACTTTTATGCAGGGGTTTCTTTTTTATACCCCCCGCAAACGAAGTTTAGGGGGGTATATTGGAATCACCATGTGCGTCTGTCTGTCCGTCTGTCTGTAGACAAGATTTTGTCCAGAGCGTTTCTCGGAAACTATTGCATAGATCTGTCTGAAAATTTGTACACTTATTATTCACCATATGAAGGTTTGCACCTGGTATTTTCATCATGATTGAATAATTTTTCTGCATTTTACAGGTGTTTTTTTTTTCATTTTTATTATGTGGTTTTGTCCTGACCTTTTCTCAAAGACTATTTCATAGAATTGTATGAAAATTTGTACACTCATTATTTACCATATGAAGATGTGCACCTGGTATTTTCAACATTATTTGATAATTTTTCTGCATTTTACAGGTTTTTTTTTTTCATTTTTATTGATTTAGTCATTTTGGGTTTTTTTCTAAGGTTTGAGACACAGAATCTAGAACATCTGTACAAAAATGTGAACTACAGCTTAAAACTATTCATTAAAACAAAAACAAAAAAAATCACCAAGTATTAAAAACAATTTTTACATTACACAGCAGATAGTGTAAATCCATTTGTCCCTTGGGAGTAATGAGTGGACATGCATCCAGTTAAAGATTAATTAATGAGTTCAGTGTGGGAAGCTGTTAGGGCATCTCTGATCAAGCATGTGTTATCTATATCTCCTGGGAATTTAAAGATCTCTGTTCTTTAATTCTCTTCATTGTAATTTATTGTCTGTCATAGTACATAGTTAAAGGATGACCAGCCTTTCATTTTTAAAATGAATTTGATATAAAGTTATCAAGATTAATTTGATTTTGTAATTAATTGATTCTTTTTCTTCAAAAAATCAATTTGCAGAATGTCATGTCTCAAAAAGATGACAGATAGTTGCAATTTATATTTTCAACGTATTAAAAACAATGTAATTACAATGTATTGGTATTGATGTTTTATTAGGTTGTTCCTTAGTTTCATTCTTAAAAAAAATATAATGAGCAATTATTTTTTCACTCTAAATGTTAATAAGAAAATTGTGAACACCTCTTTGATCCATAGAATATTAGTGATTTGGCACCTCTGAAAAACCCAGCAGGGGGTATTTGTCCCTTTTGGACAGTTCTAGTTAGAAATAAATTTTAGGAAAATTGCATTCAAATTTACTTATATTTTATTTTTTTCCAACTAACCGATTACAGATTTTCTAACCGATTACCATCGTTCTGACCGAGTAATCGGTTAACCGGTTACAAATTGCCATCCCTAGTATATTCACATCAGTGTGGGGGTAATACTAGTGAGTTTTGGCTCACAGACTTCTTGTTTTATTAGTTTTTGATTTTGGTAAATGGTGTTGCCATGATTTCTAAAAGAAGAAATTTCTGTGAAAATTTTTAAAAAAAAAATACTACTCATCATCCTACAGTTTTAGTCCAATTTTAATACAACTTGGGAAGTAGATTACACTAAGCCACATAATTCTACATATAGCTTTTTGATTTTGATGAACGGTGTTGCCATGTTTACTAAAACAATTTCTGTGAAATACATTAAAAAAAGCTGCTGCTCCTACAATTTTTAAATCTTGCCACAAAAAGAGATTTAACCAAGGATCATTATTTTATTTATTGCTGTTGCAAAGTTTCAAGTCCAAATGCTACTTTTTACTTCCTTTATTATTTATAAGTATAAACCAGTAGAGCTACAGTTTCATCAAATAAAAATACACCTTCATAATATGTAATACAGGCACAAACCATACTGTTTGAAAACAAGGGCACTTACACTCAGGGAAAGTTCAATTCTTTTGATGTCCTTTCACACTTAGAAGGAAAATTATATGTGAGAATGAAATTTTTGCCAGCAGACTGTCTTGCATAATTATGTGAAAATAAAATTCCCACATATTAAAAGTGAGATACAGTAGGTTTGCTAAATGTTTGATTTATTTTATTTCTTAACTTATTTCAGGGATGCCTGCCTTTAGTACTCATGTTTGATGTCAAAAATGAAATAGAAATTGATCAAGGTAAGCAATCTGATAATTATCTTGACTGTGGATCTAGAGATTTCCTACTAAAAGGTTACATGAGTCACTTAGATTACTGTTTATAGCTCATGTGAGCCAAAGGCTCAAGTTTTTGATGGAAGGGTGTTCAGCAGCATCTGTCATCTGTTGTGTGTCATCTGTCATTTTGAACTTTTCACATTTTTATCTTCTTCTCCAGAACCACTGCGCCAATTTCAACCAAACCTGTCAAAAAGTATCCTTTGGTAAAGGGTATTCAAATTTGTTCAAAGGAAGAGCCATGTACTCTTTCAAAGAGAGGTAATACAGAATTAGTGAAAATTTAATGGCATCTTTTAAAAATCTAGATTCAACCTTTTCAAATCATGTCTTCAGGGGCTATGGTGAGACCCCAGTGGGTATATATATAATTTTTTAAAATATCTTTTTCTCAAGAATAGCAATCCCATGATCAGTGATATTTACATGGAAGCATCCTCAGGTAGTGTAATTATGTTCCCCATTCCAAGTTTGGGAACATATTGCTTTTACTGTGTTTTTAATTATGTTCCCCAAATGTGGTTGGGGAACATATTGTTTTTACTCTGTTTCTTATTATTATGTCACCCCGGATGAAGTCGGGGAGACATATTGCTATTGTTTGACCAATAACCCTGTCCGCACAAAGATGGCTCTGTCAATCTTGATGAAACTCCACTGTCATAATGATCACTAATTAAAGATGTGTAATGTTCCTTCAAAATGTTCAAGATGGCCACTGTTGCCATGGAAACTGATAAAAAGTGGTATCTTTTTAATTTTATCTTTCTCTGCTGCTTTCAATCAAATCTTTTTGAAACTTTAAAGAAGTGTTACTTGCCGCCTGTCAAATAAATTTAGGCCAAAAAATTGAATAAAGGTTGGACGGAAATTACGATTGATTGAAGAAAAGTTTATGTCACATGACCCTGTTGCCATGGAAACTGATAAAATGTGGTATCTTTTTAATTTGATCTTTCTCCGCTGCTTTCAATCAAATCTTTTTGAAACTTTAAAGAAGTGTTCCTTGCCTCGATCCTGTCAAAAAAATTTAGGCCAAAAAATTGAAAAAAGGTCGGACATAAATTACGATTAATTGAAGAAAAGTTGATGTCAGTCATGAACAATTTGGTGTTAAATTGCTAGTGATTCTGTCCTGCAAGTTTCTCGAAAATGGCATGGACAAACTTACTGAAACTTTATTGAAATGATGATCACCACATGTAGTTGTGCTAAAGCCCTTTGAAATTTTCAAATTTGTCACTGTTGGCATGGCAACAGACACAAAGTCATATTTTTAAAATTTCGTTTTTTCCTGTTATTTTTCATAAAATTTGTTTTGTCCTTGAATGTTCTCCTAGAAGGCTTTGACAATATTATTTAAAACCTTCCACAGAAATAATAATCACTTTTCGTAGTTTTGCAAATCTCATTTACACACTTGCCAACCTCCAACATGTGAAAATCTGGTTATGACCAGATTTGGAAAGTTAAAAAATCTGGTCATACTGCGTGATGACATTCACGACATATTTACCATAATTAAATTATATATATATATATATATATATATATATATATATATATATATATATATGCATTTGTGTATTGAGAATTATAATTTTACTTTAAAAAAGCTTTAACTCACAATGGCCAAATTTGAATATTATATAATTCATTGATTTAATAAATTTACATATATATATAGGACATTGAAGGTTTCATTACTCGATATTGACCTGAATTAAATGAGCATTTTTTTTCTAAATAATGAAAGCCTTTTCAGAATCTGCATTGCACATGGGAATTTTGTGATAAATTTGACAGCATTCCAATCTTGGTTTTGAAGTTATTTTACATCTCCAGACCTTATTTACAAGTGCAATGTGTATTAAATGTACAAACAGCTCCACACTATCTTTCATCACTTTATTTTATCTAATGAAAGCCGTTTTCCAAAATTCTTCATAAGTACATAAATGTTTCATTTTTCTTTTGTTCCCACTGGCCTAGATAGAAAGTTCTATCATTAAAATGATATTGTCCTATGGACCCGGTATGAGGTGAGGGCTTGTCCTGAGATACAGTTAGATTATTCTTACTACCACTGGCCCTGATAACGATCTCGTTCTAGCAGAAGCCATTTTATAATGACTTACATATGTAAAACTGATTTGTCAAAACAAATCCCAATTAATTGTTTACACCTGCACTGATAATTTACCGGTATACTGCCCACTGTACATAGCCATCGGCATTGTTTACATAGATCCAAGTTTGGGTTGTAACTGGAAGTTAAAAGTGCAAACTAATTTACAAACCAAATCCGGAAATCGGGAGATTTTCGGGTTGTTAGGCAAAAATTGGGAGAAAAGCATGACCCGCTGTGTCATAAAAAATAATTGGGTTAAGGGTCGAAAAATCGGGTGTAACCCGACGAAATCGGGTGAGTTGGCAATATGCATTTAAAATTCTGACTCAGAGTTAAGCAATTGTAATCAATCAATCAATCAATCCTAATAAAAAAAGCTATATCTTCCTTGCCGAGAACACGAACACAATTTAGAGATATACAAAATTAAAAAAAAATGTGGAAATTAAATGACACGAAAGCAAAATATTGGTCTTGGTTTATCGATGTTAAATGAATTTTCATGCAGAGTAATGGAAAAATGACCTTAGAAACACTCCCTCCAGGTCACACAACAGACCCCTCTTATATATGTTAAGAGGAGCCATTTATCTGAAGTAAATTAAAGTTGTTTGCATTCCCCCCTTTTTTTTGACATAAGTTTCTCAGATTTGAACTTCAGGTTTGAGCATTTTTAGGTCACCTGAGTCACTCAGGTGACCTATTGCTATCTGTTTTCGTCCGTCGTCGTCCGTCGTCAGTCGGTCGTAAACTTTTGAACATTTTCAGCTTCTTCTCTTGAACCACTGATCCAATTTCAACCAATTTTGGCATATAGCACCAATGGGTGAAGGGGTACAAAAATTGTGAATTTCATGGTCCCTGCCCCCCTGGGCCTGAGGGGTGGGGCTAAAACAATCAAAATTAGTGCTTTCTTTAAAAATCTTCTTCTTTACTCCTGGACATCAAGCAGTCAAACTGTTGGTATGATTGTAATAAGCATTGAGCCCTCTACCAAAATTGTGAAATTCATGGCCCCAGGGTCAGGGGTTCTGGTGCTAGGGCGGGGCTATATAGATCATATAGTGAAAGTGCATTATTTCTTTGAAAATCTTCTTCTCTACTCCTGGGTATTATTGAAACAAATTAAATACATAGTTATGATAAGCAAGAGTGACTCTACCAAAATTGTGAAATTCATAGCCCCAGGGTCAGGGGTTCTGATGCTAGGATGGGGCTATATAGATCATGTAGTGAAGGTGAATTATTTCTTTGAAAATCTTCTTCTCTGCCCCTGGGTATTATTTAAACCAGTTAAATTCATAGTTATGATAAGCAAGAGTGACACTACCAAAATTGTGAAATTCATAGCCCCAGGGTCAGGGGTTCTGGTGCTAGGGCGGGGCTATATAGATCATATAGTGAAAGTGCATTATTTCTTTGGAAATCTTCTCTACTCCTGGGTATTATTTAACCAAATCAAATACATAGTTATGATAAGCAAGAGTGACTCTACCAAAATTGTGAAATTCATAGCCCCAGGGTCAAGGGTTCTGGTGCTAGGGTGGAACTATATAGATCATATAGTGAAAGTGCATTATTTCTTTGAAAATCTTCTTCTCTACTCCTGGGTATTATTTAACCAAATTAAATACATAGTTATGATAAGCAAGGATGCCTCTTCCAAAATTGTGAAATTCATGGCCCAAGGATCAGGAGTTCTGGTGTTAGGGTGGGGCTATATAGATCCTATAGTGAAGGTGAATTATTTCTTTGAAAATCTTCTTCTCTGCCCCTGGGTATTATTTAAACAAATTAAGTACATTGTTATGATAAGCAAGGCTGCTTCTTCCAAAATTGTGAATATCATTGCCCCAGGGTCAAGGGTTCTGGTGAAAAGGGGGGGGGCTCTCTTGTTTATATACTGAAAAAACAAAATTTCTTTGAAAATATTCTTTTCTGCTCCTGGTTAAAAAGCAAAGAAGCTAAGTGTACAGTTATAATGAGCAAGAGTGCTTCTTCCAGAGTAGTGAATTGCATGACCCCTGGGTCAGATGTGCTGGTGTAAGGGTGGGGCTCTTGATAATATAGTGAAAATGCATTAATTCTATTAAATAATCCTGTCTACTCTTAGTGTTAAGCAGATAAACAAAGTGATTACTTATGATGAGCAAACTTCTGGTCCCAGGATGAGAGGATCTGGTGTTTCTCGCTGGAGGGGGGGGGGGGGGCTCTATTAATAATATAGTGAATCTGCAATAAAAATGCCTTATTTCTTTAAAATCTTCTCTGCACCTGGGCATATCAGAGGCAAAAAGAGTAAAAGTTTTAATAAGGAAGGGTATTTTCACCAGATTTTTGAACATCTGGACCATTTGGTCAAGTGTTCTGGTCCTGGCCAGGGTTCTATTAATTTGTATTCTACTGAGTTATTCCCCTTTGCCATTTCCTTTTGATAATTAATCACAGTAAATAATGTACTTGAAAGGTTTATAGAATAAGAGAATTATGCAAGAATTTTTATTGTATAATACAAAAAGTTCTTTCTTAGTTTTAATGATTAGGTATACTTGTAAGTAATAGATAAATAAAAATGAGACAAAAGTAACTTGCCTTTTTAATTGTTCATCAAAGACAAAGAGAATCCAATGTAAGAGATTTCAACAAGGAATTAAAATAGTACAGAAGCACTGATAGTTTGCTCATATACTGTCTGGGGATAGTGATAAATGGGGAACAGATTAGAATCTAATTTATGAACTGTTAATGAATACTACACTAATTATTTTGTTGATCCTGATCACCCTATTTTTCTTGCTTTTGGGCAACATATCTTCACCTTTCTGTTCATTTTATACTCTGTGGATCCTCTAAATTGTTGTATTATACTCAGGTGACCGTTAAGGCGCTTGGGCCTCTTGTTTTGTTTGGTTTGCGCATTTTGTATTTTTAAATGTCAAAAGATTTCTTCATTTATTTGAGTTGATGTGGAACCCCCCCCCCCCCCCACCCTTCTGGGAAAACAAATTCTCGATCCATGCATGGCTAAATCTTGGGGGGGATGAGAAGGATAATTAACATTTTTCTGGTTAGGGGTAGTTCTGGGCTAAAGTCTGTCATTGTTCATGATTATACTTAAATGTTTACAAAATATATTCAAAGTCTGTTTACAGTATATCCAATGCAAAAAAAGCATGTGTTAAAATCATTGGAAATGTATGGCAGTATATTTAACATTGGTATATTAAGGACATGCAAATATTTTTTCTTCTTATTATGTCGTTTGCACAAAATATATGTATAATTGTCATTCGCACGATTTGTATATTACCAAAAAAAAATAAATAAATAATGTAAAGCTTCATTTAGTTTGTTTTTTTTAACTGAAATAAAGAAAAAAAATGAAGCGCAATTTACATAATTGAACGAACTAATTATCGGTTGTAAATAAGTAATATAATAAGTCATACAGTATTGTATTCTCTTAAAATAGGGTAACTTTTTACGATAAAGCGTATTTAAATTATTTAACGATTTTTTTCTCTGATGTTTATTATATTAACTGCTAATTGTAGTCTTGATAGTTTTATATCAATACATCAAAAATGTATATTAAAAAAAAATCCCAATACTTACTGTATATACTCGCCTATAAGTCGGTTTTTTGGGAGTTAAACTTTGGTCCAAAACTCTGTGTCTGACTCATAAAATGATTGGATTTTAGAGGGTCAATCCCTCGAATATAAGCTTAAAAAATGCAACCGACTTATAGATGAGTATATACTGTACATAAATATTTAGTCGGCAAATGTACATGACATGATCGTCAGGGTTACTTTTAATCCCTGATGCTTATTATTATTTTTTTAATATAATTTCGGCAAATAAATGAATAAAAAAATTGCTGATTTTTGAAATTCATAAATGGAAAGATGGATATAGTTTTAAATCATTTTTAGGCCATTTTTTTTTTAATCTTATACCCCCTTACTGCATATAACAAAATCCTAAATCCAATTGAATCAAAACTCATGGCCCACTTTTATCATGTGATAGAACATGCAGCATTCAATCATAAAATGTTATTTAATTTTTTAAATATTGTTTATATAAAATCATGTAGACCAGATCATATTTCAACATGCTTGTTATCACGTGATTCTCTAAGCCAATCAAATTCATAGCTTCTTGTCTAGATCTGCAACTGTTGTGTTTACATCTCAAAGAATTTCTTCAGATTCCTTAGGAATTTATATCGAACTCATAACTATAACTTGGATTTATGTTACATATTTGTTATATGTGGTCTATTTTAAGTGGTGAATTCTAAACAATATGTGACTATAGCTAGGACACACATGCATTTGTTTGTTTACATGTTACAGCCGAGTGACTTGAACTTTAGCCTTAGGCCTATAGGCCTATAAGTGAAACTGTCTACAATAAACATGACCGGAAGAAAAAGAAAACAAGTAATAATATAGGAAGGAATGTGCGTACTCGTAGAGAGAGCGTCTCGAGATGGGACGTGAATGTTCCCGAAAATTGGTCAACAGCCGAGTTAATTCAGAAACTGAAAGATGCTAATATCGTGGTGCCAACTTCGTTAAGGAAATCTCAATTAGTGCAAATATATTGGGATAACGTCCAAAACGATCAACAAGATCTTAACAGACTAATTTCAGACGAAGGAAGCATCGACCTAAGCGAGAGCCAAAATGGCGATGGAATAAATGAACTTCTGGCATCTTCAGATAGAGTCCGCGAAAACGAGGCTGGGCGGAAGTCAACAAGTGAAACGAAAGTAGAGGCACTGAGTCATGCAATAGACAATATCCAGCAATTGCTTGTGTCGTTGACAAATGTTGTTAGCAATTTACAACAGCAAATCCCAAGCCATAATGCACAATTATTGGAAACAGACAGAACCAGTATACCATGCTCTCGTGTTCCATCGGATTCTGTTCCGTATGTTGAGACCGTGTCCACACACCTTAGGAATAACATCTTCCAAGGTAAAGATGTCAATTTGGCTGCGTTACTTTTGCCTCGCGAAAATGAGGAACATAAAATCCAAGATACAGAAGGTCGCTATACATTACTGAAACAAAATTCTGATGCCAGATTACAGAGAAATTTAACTATAAGTGAGTTTATATTGGCATTCTCAAAATACAAGAACGTTATCTGTGAAGTATATCCTGAGAGAAGGATAGAACTGGATGCATATGAACGGGATATCGTTGAGATGGCATCCATGACACGTGGTTCAGCCTTCTATGATTATCACAAGGCTTTTTCAGCAAGAGCCTACTACAACAACGAAACATCAGAGTTGACTGGTCGATTAGAGATACAAAACTGTTTACCACCATTTTTGCTGGCCAGACTGTTATAAGATGTGACAATTGCAACAGTGCTAACCATACTTCACATTTCTGTCCAAGAGCCAAGTTCCATACAGCTTCTAATAATTCCCCTTCAGGTCTGAACAGGAACAGAGGACAGCAAAACCAATTGGATGTTCAAGGAAGGCCCAGAATCACTCACAGGGGCAGAGAAATATGTAACAATTTCAACAGTGACACAGGGTGCAATAGACCCTCATGTAACTTAGTACAGTGAGGTCTCGTTATTACGATGTTCATTTTGTCACGGGAAAATATTGTAATACCGAGGGCAACGTAATAAAAGTT
Source organism: Saccostrea echinata (assembly GCF_033153115.1). Taxonomy (NCBI): domain Eukaryota; kingdom Metazoa; phylum Mollusca; class Bivalvia; order Ostreida; family Ostreidae; genus Saccostrea; species Saccostrea echinata. Next base: position 19,310,412 of record NW_026889771.1, read on the forward strand.
CCCAATAAAATCCATTAAAACATCATTTTGAAAGTTTGTTATTTTTGTGGAAGGTGTATTTTTGCCCTTTTGTTCCCTTCTTCTGTTCTAATTCCTAATCAAAACGCAAATACATATATAATTTATTAACAACTTATCTTGAATAGATATCTTCATGCTGATATTTCTTCTATTTCTTTCATTTTAAAAGAAATACGTATATTTCTTATAAAACCTTCGGCGATCTATCGGATCTTCATTTATCTACCGCCATTTCCTTACTTTTACTTTCGTTTCTGACTGTAGATAATGCGTTCCTAAAAAATTCAACAAGCCGTCTTCGTATTCAATTTATAGTCGTTTACTACATATCAACAACAATTTTTAGTGAGCTTTTGGGTGTTCAATGAGCTTAGAGCAGCAGTGAACAACTGATGAAAGAGTGTGACTGGCATATTTAAGGATGGAATTTGACAACGTACAAGCTATATGCCAAAATAAATTTGAGTTTTTAAATTACTGAACAGAGTTCAATAAGCAGTTCAGCAATTATCGATTTGTATTTCTGCTGACACCTGTGAGGTAGTCCAAGCCACAATCAAAGCTGTTAAAACGCAAGTGAAGTTCAAATTTGGCCAAAATTATGTTTGATACCCAAGCTGTCCATTACCGCAATTTAATTGCAAACGAAATTACACAATATGTGTTTAACATACATGCACAAGATTAAATGTAACCTTTTATTCAATAAATTAATTTTATTTATTAACCAAAGTATAAAAGATAAAATAAACTTTACAGACATAGATAAACTAGAGACTACGTTTATAAATAAACAGTTTAAATTTAATTGTTTAACAATGGCTTTGACACGATGTCTCCAGTTCTGCTGACCTCGCTAGAACAGTCAAGGTGTGTGCAGTCAAGCATCACTAATCACCTAACGGCCCTGCAAGTTAACACTCTGTCAGAGCACAGGTGTTTCAATGTTTATTTAGCGTCTCCTTAAGTATCTACCGTCGATCAACACTGAATAAACACGGAGTGAAAAAAAATTTTGGACAGAATTTTTACATCGTAATACCGAGTCCCGGCATTTTAGGACATCGTAATAAATGGTTCTATTTTGTATAGATTTGTTAAGAAATGGTTTTGTGCCTTGAATTTACAACGTAATAAGCGTTCTATCTTATAAAACCGTCACCGTAATAACGAGTCCGCACTGTACATATATGTTCAGCATGTAAGATGGGGAAGCATACCTCTACGCAATGTAAATCAATGTCAAAACAAAAAGGGAGCAACCAAAGTGAGAAAAAATGACTAGTTAGTTCTTCCTTAGAGACAATTTCTGGAAATCAAAATATATTAACTCCAATCAACATCAAAGCATTTAAGCCAGAATTACAACATCATCCAGACAGAAACTTTGTAGATACTTTTATTAATGGTTTGGAGAACGGATTTGATACCGGAATTTCTCAGCTGCCAACTACATCATTTGAATGCAAGAATTTAAGTTCAGCTAGGAAGAAACCAGGAGTAGTAGACACTTTACTCAAGTATGAAATTGACAAAGGTTATGTAGATGGACCATATGAGGAGCCACCTTTCGAAATCTATCGTATAAGCCCTATTGGTGTTGCTGAAGGAAAATATTCTAAGAAATACAGATTGATAGTATACCTCTCATCACCGCATGACTCCACATCCGAAGTTAGTATCAATAGTCTAATCGATAAGGAAGATTACTCACTGTAGTATGTCTGCATTGACGATGCCATAAGCATTTTGAAATCATTAGGTGTTAATTCATTGATGTGCAAGACTGACATTGTGGATGCATTCAAGTTGTTACCCTTGTCAAATTGTGTTCAACCTTTTTATGGCATAAAATGGAAAAACAAATATTACTTTTACAAACGATTAGTATTTGGGTGCAGAAGTAGCCCGAAAATATTTGATATGCTCTCGCAGGCCGTTTGTTGGATTTTAACCAATAACTACAAAATCAAACAGGTGCTACATTTGTTAGATGACTTCTTGACTTTGGATTCCACAGGCGAAGAAGGATTCAGAAGTATGGCTTTACTAACAATGGTGTTTAGCAAATTAGGAATTCCTATTTCGGAGAAGAAAACAAAAGGTCCATGTATCGATATGGAATACTTGGGAATTATACTGGACTCTGTCAAAATGGAAGCACGTATTCCACCAGAAAAAATAGAGCGTATATTTTCTCTCATTAGCAATTTAAAGACGAAACGTTCCTGCACAAAAAGAGAACTTCTCAGCATATTAGGGCATTTCAATTTCGCAGCACGAATTATTCCAGCAGGGATCATTTATTTCGTATCTTTTAACATTGGCCCATTCAGTTACTAAATTACATCATCATGTAAATTTAACTAAGGAATGCAGAATGGACTTGTCTATGTGGGAAAAATTTTTAAAGCAGTGGAATGGACACTCTTCTTGGAGGAAAATGTGACTTGTGCCTCAGACATATCCTTGCATACAGATGCTTCTTCTACCATTGGTTATGGAGGATACTATGATGGGGAATGGTTTCAAGGAAAATGGCCTCAAGAAATTCAAGACTTAGGTGACGACACGTTATCTATGGCCTTGTTGGAATTGTACCCCATTGTTGTTGCTGCTGTGATATGGGGGCACAAATGGTCAGGGATGAGAATTAAATTTTGGTGTGATAATCTGGCCACCGTACAGATAATCAAAAAACGCAGATCGAAATCCCCTATGGTTATGAAAATATTAAGAAAACTTACTTGGATATCAGCTAATAATAATTTCCTTATATTGTGTGATCATGTCCCAGGAAAGATAAACATTATTGCTGATTCTCTTTCTCGTTTCCAGATGACAAGATTCTGAGTAGTAGCTCCAGCAGCAGCAGCAATGCCAGTACCAGTTCCATCCTTACAAGAATTAATCCTGTACTAGAGAAAGAGTCTAGGAACTTTTGTGAATCATCACTAAGTGACAATACTAGGACCTCTTACAGAACAGGATGTACAGTATTTTGCCAATTTCTATCATCGATGGGTATAGAAGCACCTAATTATCATCCACCAGAGATCTCAGAGCAAACCCTAATTTACTTTGTTACACACTGCTGCAATTCCCTAAAACTAACTTACAGTACCATCAAATTATATCTTGCAGCCGTGAGATTCCATTACTTGAAAGCTGGTATTTCTAATCCTCTATCATCTTCAATTGAAACATGTGCAAGGTTGCAAACAGTGATGAGAGGAATTCAAAAGCAACAGGGATCTAAAGAGAAAAGGAGACCCATTACATACAGTGTTCTGATACAAATTCAAAACATCTTACAGCGGGGTATGTTCGGTTATTTCCTAGATACCATGTTGCAAGCTGCTTGCTCTTTAGCATTCTTTGCATTTCTTCGATACGGGGAATTTCCAGTGAACAATCTTAAGCAAGACAATTTATTTTGTGTGGAAGATGTAGTCATGGATCCAGATTTCAAGGCTTATACCCTCATGCTCAAACGATCTAAAACAGACCCGTTTCGTAAAGGAATTCAGATCCGTTTATTTCAATCAGGTCAAGCTGTATGTCCAGTTCAGTGCATGTTAAAATACTTAAACCTTCGACGAAAGTGGTGCAATTGTGTCATGTCTTCAGCCTTATTCTTGGATGAAAGTGGAAATCCATTATCAAGACATCTCTTCATTACTAAATTAAAGCAGATACTCAAATCACTTGGTTTGGATGACGAGAAATTCACTCATTCAGAATAGGAGCTGCTACCTCTGCTGCCAGTGGCCAATTGGAAGACCACCTGATCAAAACTTTAGGTAGATGGAGTTTGGACTGTTATACCAGATACATCCGCTCTGATGATCAAACTTTGTCACGTGCCCAAAAGGCGATGTGTTGTCATAAACTTTCTAAGAAGGGCTAGCAGTTTGTTTAATAATGGAAAGTTTTGTATATGTAGTTAAAGAGAAGTTAGCATTTAATTTTTAACAATTTATGTTCACATCATGTTGAAAATATTCTGTTAGTTTTTTCGATGAAGTAATAGCTGTATGTTAAATGATGAACAGTTCTGTGTATGTAGTTTAATTAGAGTAGCATGTAATTTCTAACATCTTATGCTCACCTCATGTTGACAATACTCTGTTACTGTTAGCATTTTAGTTGATGTCTTCAATTTAAATGTTGTAAGAATTCAGTAATCCTATGAAGATTGAAGTTGTTAAAGGCAGAGATTTTTTACCGGGTGGTAAAATCCAACTGAGGGAGGGGCTTATTTTGTGCAGGTGTGAATGCCTTGAGGGCTAGCAGTCTACCTGTGGTCATTTGTCTCCTAATCCCTATACACAGGAAGTGATTTAATACACAGTAGAGTACCCAAGAAGTCAAACTTTGCCTGTGTTGGGATTTGGAGATGATTTTAAATTAGAAATAAAAATTTATAAATAAAGTTTAATTTCAATATTTTTTTTTATTAATTTGTTATTGAATGTGTGTCAAAGCATCCCCACCCATTAAAAAAATATTATTATTCAAATTATTTGTTGAGCTTTGAAAAAAAGTTATACCAAATTTTAATATATTTTATCATAAAGAATATCATAATTATTTCAAATACTAAAGGTGTGTATGAATATATATTATCAAGCTAAAAATTCCATAGTAATACAGTTTCTCTACTGTTATACCATGTGTGGTAAATATCAAAGGATCAAAAGTTAATTTGAAGGTCACCACGAGTGCCAAACAAGGTCTACAGGGTATACACAGGGACTAGTAAGTAAATGCCAATCAAGTTCTAGCATCCAATGATGTACCTTTATGCACTTGATTGACAGGGGTACACAGACCAGGCATTTTTGAAGGCGGTGCTTTAAATCTCTGCCTTTAAACTAAGTATTTGTTTTTATTTGTTGTGTTCTGTGGTGTATTTAACAAACGAATATAATAGGAATGTCCCAACATATTAAAGTGGCATTTTGAAGTTAAAGGTTATTGACATGTAGTGTATTATGTGAAAATTATTTCTAGAAGATGATTTTGCTTTTGGTGTATCTATGTTCATTTGAATCTTTAATGTTTTTGGTATCAGATCAGAGTGGTGGTGTTAGGTTATTCCTTTTGGGGCTCTCAGCTATTATATTAACATTATAATAACTTCGTTTGGGCATTTCACACTTGGTCAAGTGTGTTATTTAACCCCAAAAGAAATTTGTTTATTTTAAATCCATTTTAGCTCCATTTTTACACACGCACACAGGCCATCGGCCGCATTCACTCCAGGCCATCGGCCTTTCACTGTCTCAAGGCCATCGGCCATTTACACGCATGCAAGGCCATCGGCCTAACTCACTCATGGCCATCGGCCTCACACTGTCACTAGGCCATTGGCCGCACATACATGGGGGCCTGCAGCCCACCACATATACAAGCCATTGGCTTCCATATTTCGGCCATCGGCCTATTACACGATGCATTTTAACAATGCCCTGTTGTATCAGGCTTGTTGCCTGATAGTGTATATAACGCGGTGTGTACACGGTGGGACACCATGCGTTTGCTCCGTGGAACTCCGTGCTGGTTAATCAACGTTAAGTGGTTTGAAATTACTTTAAAATGATTCATTGAAGATTTAAGAATTAAAATCATTGAAATGCATATCATCTGCAGCGTGCATTTTCCTACTTTCGATATTGTACTGACGTGTCAATGAATTTAACAAAGACGGAATTTTACCAAGCAGTCAGCAATCTGGTGTTATTTGTAAGATATCTTCTTAAAGATTATTTTGTTTGTAAAACAAAAGCTAAATTTAAATTTAAAAAAAAAAAAAGGAATATTCTGCATTTGTACTATGCTCAGGAAATCCATGTGGAATTGTCAATTGATTATCTTATCAGACGTACTGTTTTTTTTTAAATTATAAATTACTGTAGAAACTGGTGTATATGTAAATAATTACTACATCAAAATACGACACAGAAAATATATTGTTTAATTTAATTTGAATCGGATGAAAAAAAATGGCTATGAAAAGATTGACTTAAATTTCCGTCCTGTAATGGAACCCATATTGAGATGAGACCCGATATAGTCTCTGTAATGAGTAAATCTCTGCCCAGCCCATCAGAAAATATGAAATGTTGATATTCAGGTATTGAAGATGCCCCACTTTTTCATCTGTGTCTGTTTGTAATTGTTATGTAAACGATAAGATGTAAAACGTTATAATTATACTCAATAATTGTCAATGATGTCGATAATGGAAACAATTTCCAATGATACTATTCAATGAAAATGATATTTCTGCAATATGTTCTATGTTAAACAATGATGTAAAAAGCCAAACAGTTTTCTTCCGTAAGGTGTATGAAAAAAAGTCCGCTATAATTGTTAATAGGTTCACTGCCTAACTAAGCATATGCATAGGAGATATGAAAAACTAGATTGAAGATTTTATGTTTTACTAGTACCTAGCGGAGATTTTTCAAACCATTAAATAAAAGCAAGGATACTGTATATGTGCTCTCCCTACATGTAATAACGCCCCCCCCCCCCCCTTCCATAATGAGTTTTATGGATAATTTCTACACGGACATGTTAAAAAAAGAACAATATTTACATATGCCTATTTATTGTATTACCTGTCATTTTTAAGGATTTATTCTTATCCTTTTCAAAAATAGCATTTTAATGATAAACTAGTAGATTAATTGTTCTCGAACAATTAGAGGTCTTTCCACCTTCTTTAAATTTCATATATTTTTCAGATTTTACTCTCTAAAGTTTATTTTTATACAAAAAGAATCCATAAATGGCTTGAAAGATAGAAAAAATGAAAAATTTAAAAATTTTGAAATGACCTTGACCTTTGACCTTGAACAAATATTCAAGGTCAAAGGTCAAGGGTCACATTGCACTTGACCCCATACTTCTACGACTTTTAGTTTTAAAGTTATAAGGTTTAATAGCAAGTGCAAAGACATTAAAGGGCGATAACTCATATAAGGGGTCATTGTATACTTTCGCACTGAATAGATTGAAGTTGTGTCTAAAGACCCTGAAGACATTAGTGAAGGTTTTGTGTCTCTACAGTTTAAGGTTTCTGAGGAGTAACGATAACAAGGTTTTCAGTAAAAGGGGCAATAATTTTCAAAGGGGTAAATTTCAGGGGACAAGCATGAAATCTTTGAAATAGTTTTAAGAGGACATATTAATGATGCAAAGGTATTTAGTATATGTTGAAAGACAAAAGAGATATAAAAAGAGCTTAATTTCTCACATTTTGAATGACCTTGACCTTTGACCTTTGCATATATTTTAAGGTCAAAAGGTCAATGAATCTTATGCAGTTGGTCCCATGTCTCTACGACTTATCGTTTTGAAAATTTTTAATTATTTGTAAACATCAAAAACTTTCAGGGGCAATAACTCATAAAATGGGTCGACGAATACTTTGCAATGAAAAGATTGAAGAGTCTCCTCAATTAGTCGAAGACATTGGTGAAGGTTCCGTACCTCTACGGTTTACGGTTTTGAAGGAGTAGCGATAACAAGGTTTTATTGCGAAAGGGGTTGTAACTCCTTAAGAGGTCAAAGTTCATATATGCAGGGTCAACTGCAAAAATCTTTTACGAAGTACATTCTTATGGACCATAAATCTTTTCGATAACTTTTGAAACAAAAAACCGTTTGGCGGAAAAATAATAAAAATAATAACTAGATGCGATCTCGTTGCGAGCAACCAGTGGGTCTTCCGTCCGATTTTTGATCAGATGAGATAAGAATTGGACAGAGATTTTCGTTTTTTTCACCCTTTTTTATATCAGCTTAAACCTCTCGTGATTTTAAAAACTTTTTGTTCAACAACTATTGAGAAATTCTTCTTCGTTTCTTAGATATATGCAAAAGAAACATTTAGGGGCTGGCCCTTCAACTCCTAAATGGGGATATTTAGCAAAAATTGAAAGTTCACATATTGTTCAGAACATTATTTTGAACATCTTTTATTCAGTATTGCTTCTCAAAATATTTCCCCCTTTTGAGATATAAAGCGTCAAAGATTTTGCACTCTGGCCCCTTATGTAATTATATAACATATAATGTATAGTTGTAAATTGTTGAGATAAACATTTTTACTTGAGTAATGCATTACAAAATATTAATCATTAAAAGGTTATTGATTAATGACTTTCCGCTCCTCTCAGCCCCTATTTTGAGGGGCCAGCCCCTTTTTTCTTCATACGACTTTAAAGCTCTCATGATTTTGAACACTTTTTGTTCAACAACTATTCAGAAATTCTTTTTCTTTTCGGAGAAATTTGCATAAGAAATATTAAGGGGCTGGCCCTTCAACTCCTTAATGGGGACATTAAGCAAAAATAAAAGGTTGCATATTGTTCAGAACATTATTATGAACATCTTTTGTTCAGTAGTGCTTATCAAAATATTCCCAACTTTTAAGATATAAAGCGTGGAAGATTTTGCATTCTGGCCCCTTATGGCCCTTAATTATGTATCATATGATGTGAATATCATAATACATAGTTATAAATTGTTGAGATAAACATTTTTGCTTCAGTAATGCATCTCAGCCCCTATTTTGAGGGGCCAGCCCCTTTTTTCTTCATATGACTTTAAAGCTCTCATGATTTTGAACACTTTTTGTTAGCTCACCTGAGCCGAAGGCTCAAGTGAGCTTTTCTGATCAAAATTTGTCTGTTGTCTGTCATCATCGTCGTCGGCGTCGTTGTTGTCGTAAACTTTTCACATTTTCATCTTCTTCTCCAGAACTACTGGGCCAATTTCAATCAAACTTGGCACAAAGTATCCTTGGGTGAAGGGGTTTCAAGTTTGTTCAAATGAAGGGCCGTGCCCTCCTCCAAGGGGAGATAATTACGAAATAGCAAAAAATTAATGGCATTATTGAAAAATCTTCTTCTCAAGAACCAGTGGGCCAGGAAAGATGAAACTCATGTGGAATTATTGTCAGGTAGTGTAGATTCAAGTTTGTTCAAATCATGACCCCTGGGGATAGGGTGGGGCCACAATGGACAATCAAAGTTTTACATAGGAATATATAGGAAAAATCTTCAAAAATCTTCTTCTCAAGAACAGCAAATCTATGATTGGTCATATTTATTTGGAAGCATCCTCAGGTGGTGTAGATTCAAGTTTGTACAGATCATGACCCCTGGGGATAGGGTGGGGCCACATTGGACGATCAAAGTTTTACATAGAAATATATAGGAAAAATCTTCAAAAATCTTCTTCTCAAGAACAGCAAAGCTATGATTGGTCATATTTATGTGGAAGCATCCTCAGGTGGTGTAGATTCAAGTTTGTTCAAATCATGACCCCCAGGGGTAGGGTGGGGCCAGAATGGATGATCAATGTTTAACATAGGTGTACATAGGAAAAATCTTCAAAAATCTTCTTCTCAAGAACAGCAAAGCTATGATTGGTCATATTTATGTGGAAGCATTCTCAGGTGGTATAGATTCAAGTTTGTTCAAATCATGACCCGGGGGGTAGGGTGGGGCCACAATGAACGATCAAAGTTTTACATAGGAATATATAGGAAAAATCTTTAAAAATCTCAAGAACAGCAAAGCCACGGTTTGTCATATTTGTACGGAAGCATCCTCAGATAGTGTAGATTCAAGTTTGTTCAAATCATGACCCCCACTTCCTTTTTAGGGGTAGGTTGGGACCACTTATGCATTTAAGCTTTTGAATACTAAACTGAATTCAGAAATTCTTTTTCGTTTCTGAGAAATTTGCATAAGAAATATTTAGGGGCTGGCCCTTCAACTCCTTAATGGGGACGTTTAGCAAAAAATAAAAGGTTGCATATTGTTCAGAACATTATTTTGAACATCTTTTGTTCAGTAGTGCTTATCAAAATATTTCCAACTTTTGAGATATAAAGCCTGAAAGATTTTGCATTCTGGCCCCTTATGGCCCCGAATTATGTAATATATGACATTAATATTATAATATGTAGTTGTAAATTACAGTTTAAAAGATATGATACAAAATATCTCGAAAATTCACTCATGATTCGTGTCCTAAATTTCAACCCCTACCGAGCCTCCATACTAGGCGCTTCCGGAAAATTTCAAAACCGAGATGCACAACTACAACATGTCATCTATCATCACTGAAAAGTTCAGCATTCTAACTTTTGTCATTCTTGAGTTTTTGTGTAGACAAAATGGTCACAAAAATTCGATTAAAAGGCGATAACTTCCGACCGGAAGTGAATTTCCAAATATTAAAGAAAATGTATCAGGTTTAGATCACGATACATCATCCCTGAAAATCTCAAATAAATCCGTCCAAGCATTTCTGAGAAATCATCTGCACAAAAATTGGGACAGAAAAAAATAATAATAACTAGATGAGATCTCGTTGCGAGCAATGAGTAGGTCTTCCGTCCGATTTTTCGATAAGATGAGATATGATTTTGACTATGATCTTTGCTAAAAGATAATAATATATAGACTTACCTAATTAGATTTTATTCTTTTGATTTTTATAACATTATCAAAGAACTATAGAGAAACATGCTTTTGGCCCCTCTGATCCCCTAGTTTGAGGGGTCAACCCCTTTTTCTTGATATCAAATGAAAGGTCTTGTGATTTTGAAGACTTTTTAGCTCACCTGAGCTGAAAGCTCAAGTGAGCTTTTCTGATCACCCGTTGTCCGTCGTCCGTCCGTCTGTCCGTGTTTACGAGAGTGCATTTATTGGGTTCTTTTTATACACAGTTGGTACTTATTGGGTACTTTTTGCTAATTGGGTATACCCAATAAGAAGTGTCGCTAAATTTACTTAAAATGCCTTAATTGGGTATTTGCCGGTTAGTACCCAACACAACTTGGACACGATGACTTGTCCAAAAAAATGTCTGAAAAAGTTGTTTCTACGGACTCACCGTATTTCGATCTTGGTTTTACACTCGGAACGCTAAATTTAACACAAGTAACCCCCGAGAGTTCCGAAAATCAACTTCCGTTAGTCTTGATCTTTGCGGCGTTTTGTTTTGACCAAAAAATATGGCGACTTAGAAGCGCTCGAGGTCAACTCAACAAGAGCAAAAGTAAGTTTCTTCGATTTATTTACCCATTGATAGATGTCTTGCTTAGGTAAATTTGATTTAAATGTAAAATTGATTAAAATATAATATTTTTTACGTTAATGTGTACAACAGTAGGATAAGTATCGGAACAATTAATTTAAATGATACTTGTATGTATTTGGAATTTCCTCTGTCTTCATCGACTTGATATGGCGCGAGCTTCATTTAGAAAACTATCGTATACATAATCTTTGATAAATCAGAAGTGTTAATTATTAAATTTTATATAATAATAAACTTTTGTATGTTTTGACGAGGTATATAGAAGGTAATAAAAATTTTGACAATCGTTTGTCCATAAATTGTTGGGTATCGTTTCATGTAGTGTAAAGATAGCAGAGATGATGATAGATGGGCGTAATTGACAATAACTAGATAACTGTATATAAGTTAATCACATCTGATATGTAAGGAAATCATAATTGCTGTATAATTAGTGAAGATCTGGCACACAGCCTCTCTACATTTCACAACATACCTAACATATTCCCATCATGCAATCACAGGCACTTGAATGGATGAAGTTATTACTTTTCTTTTAATGAAGAAAAAATATACCCCTACCTATTAAGGTAGGGGTATATTTTTCTTAAAAGAAAAATAATGACAGGGCTTCTGCATGTTATGTAGTAAGGTTTATCTAAAAATATAGAGACAAATTTCTTATTTTACCATTGCACAGGTGGATCAATTACCAAATGATGTAGAGATATGCCAAGGTAAGAGCACTTAATGTGTTGCACATAAAATTCACAATATTAATTTTAAAATGAACAATGACATGACAGAATACCCCTATCAATTACATTCTCTTACCATTTTTTTTCAGTCTCAAAAAATTCTTTCTGTTAGATTTTTACAGTATTGAATGATCATTTCTTATCAATTCAAGAAATCTATTTGGGATAAGAAAGGAATGAACATTTTCCAATTTTATGAAAAGATATTCAGGATATTCATTCATGTAATAAATTGCACAAATGTGGATGAGTGTATCCTAGTCTACTTGGAAGCCTTGGCTTTTTTTCCGAACTTGACATAGAATTGTGACTGAGGGGATTTAAAAAGTCTGAAAATAGAAATGGTAAAAATTTAAAATGGTAATAAACATTCATGAGGTTGCATACAAATTTTTTTTTTTAAATAAACTTTGTTTTCTATGGTCATTATTAATGTTCTGTCAAGTTTTTATGTAAAGCAGTAGCCATCTTCATAGCAAAATTTGAGTACATAGACTATTTTTAAAAATGAAATTTACCAGAAATGGAAGTTAAAACAGAACAAAACACAAGACATATTTCAGAGTGCTTGCATGTAATATTTTTAATAACATGTACTTTATTAGACTTGTGTATGAAGAATACTGTGCATGTAGCTTTTTCCATCTGGTTCATCATTTTGCTTTATCTGACTGTGGTAAAAAAAACTGCCAACTTCCGTAGAAATCATTGAAAATCAACTAAATTGCTCAGTGTTCTTGAAAAAAAAAAATAACACTGGACATTCGGACCGACAGTCTGATGCATTTCACAGGGCCAAATGAATTTCTGCCGAACCGAAATTTTTTATCAACAAAAAGCCGTTTATTTTTATCAGCTGTTTTCCTAGACTTTCAGAAATTTAGTTGCGTTATGTGCATTATGGTTTGGCGACCTATTGCTGTGTTTATTTTCGTAAACAGGACAAACAATAGTAAAGCAACAAAATAAAATAACAATATCAAATACACTATTTATTAAGTTGTATTACTGAGAAACTTAATCTAATGAATAAAATTTAATGTACACCATGGTCCACCTTGTCTGTAAACTTTAATTTTTCAATCCTATTGTGAGCCATTGGGCAAATTGAACCAAACTGGACAGGAACTTGACAAGAATGTTTCTTTGTGGATTCTACACATTAATTGTTTTTTTTTTGTTGTTGTTGATTTAAAAGTCAACTTGGCTGACCAGTACAGACTAGAATATTTATTTATAGCTTGATACACTTCATTCTACATAATAAACATATAGCTCTGGAATTCAAATAGTTGTTTGACTTTGATAAATTTCTTTACTTGAAAATATAGGATGTACAATAGTTTCTAGAATCTTGATGAGACTGTTTTTGTGTTTTCAGGTATTTGACATATCACCCCAACAACAACAATGGCTGACAAATCACTTGGGTCATACAGTAGACGTCCATAAAATACATTATAGGCAGATCTCGGGGGTCATTGAGCCTGTGGACATTTCCAAACTTGTGCTGTTAACAGTGTATGGCTTGACTGTGAAAAATGCTTGCAGAAAATTGACAGATATCACACTGGAAGGTAATGATGTTGATTTTTTTAAGAGCTTATTATAAATTGAATTGCCTGTAAATCTGAAATGTTATGAATACTCCTATTTAATTATATCTGTCTTTGGATGGGGATGAAAATGTCATTTATTTAAAACTTTGTATTATATAAATCTTGATTGATTACATTTATTGAGTGAAAATTTCCATTTTATTCCACTTGAATAGAATATGTAAATAAGTCTAATTGGTCCCCTTCATTTTTGCATAAGTTTACTGTTTTTTAGATCACCTGACTCACCTAGGTGACCTATTGCTATTTGGTTCCCGTCCACTGTCTGATAACACTTTGAAATTGAATCAAGAGTCAAATACAAATGTGTACTGGTGATTTAATTGCAGCATGAATAAAGTGGATGGAGGCAAAACTGAAGGAGGTGCATGAATATTTCAGAGAATGTCTGAACACAAACACCACTCCAGGAAGAAAAGATTGCAATATGGCAATAGAAAAGAACAGGGCCAATGAAGGTACCATACAGTATAAGCCATGGGAGTCCCTGAGGAAGAAAGTATGGAGCATAATCCAGAAACAAAAATTAAACCATTTTGACATTTTTTATTATATAGGATTAAAGCCCTACCTGTGAAATTTTGTCACGCAGTGATGTTTGACTCTTCCCCTGCTCTAATTACAGTGAATATTTGATTGAATATTTTGATGCAGATTTGTAGAAAAGATTTGACATAGTGCATAAGTTTTTAGTTTTTAGACAAAGTAGTTTATTAATTGTACTTGCTGAATTTGAGTTAATGGTGAATATCACAAGTCATTTCTTTTATTACAGGGAATATATGCATTGTATCTGTATTGTACAGGAAGCTGTATGATTTATTTTACAGTAGCATGTAATCAGTTTGAGATTATTTCTTTTATATGACAGAAGAGAATTTTCATTAACCTGAAGAATGTTTGGTTTAGAAAGATGCATGTATATAAACTTTTTTATGGATTTTCTGTACTGTTAATGAGATTTTTTTATTTTATCAGAGCAACTGATAGAAAATATGCACTCAGGGGTGGAATCTATTTAGCAATGTGGCACTAGAGAATATATAGCAATTTCATGGATTTTCTTCTGTTGATGAGAATTCGTTTAATCATAGCAACTGATAGCAAATATTTACAATTAAGGGATCTGATTTATTTAGGGCTACTTGGACCTTTTGTCATTAAAGAGGCATTGGCACAGATTTGAAGCTAATATTTTTCAAAATTGTCAGTATAATATCATAACTTTAATAGCATTTCAGACTGACATTGTTAAAGCGTGTTATGAAACTTCATTTCTCATAAAATTATAAAAGAATGAATTTTGGGTGTGTATGATTGCTGTACATTCTTGCATTTTCTCAAACTAAAATTCATCCTTAGTATTTAAAAAAAGTGGAAATTCTGTGGCATATCAATAGAACATATTAAAACTGTATTCAAGAAAAGTGATAATAAAAATGTAGAAAGCAAAAACCGATTCACCAGTGTTTTCGGTAAGTGTGCAGTGATGTGTGCAAAGTTAGCAAATCTAACAAGTCCAGTAAAAAGTAAACAAAAACAATAACAGAGCTTGTGCCATGTTTACAAATGCAGTGTTTGATGTAATGTTATGAAGAATATTGTTGTCACTAAATTTTAAGAATTCCTCCAAGTTCAAACCATTTAACTGATTTTTTTTAATTAAATTAGAAATTTAAAATAAGAAACGAAACTGCAATATGAAGTGTTGGTTGTATTCTGATGAAGGGATTCAAGTAACCCAAGAAGAATTGGACAAGTGTCCATTACCTGTTGGGTTGTATTCTAAGGAAGGGATGCAGATAACCAAGAGGAGTTGGACAAGTGTCCAATACCTGTTGGGTTATATTCTTATGAAGGGATTCAAGTAACCCAAGAAGAATTGGACAAGTGTCCATGACCCTGTTGGGTGGAAAGTAGGTATCCAAGAGGAGTTGGACAGGTGTCCAATACCTGTTGGGTTATATTGTGATGAAAGGAATTAATTAACCCAAGAAGAATTGGACAAGTGTCCAATACCTGTTGGGTGGAATGTAGGTATCCAAGAGGAGTTGGACAGGTGTCCAGTGCCTGTTGGGTTGCATTCTGATGAAGGGATTCAAGTAACCCAAGAAAAATTGGACAAGTGTCATTTCCTTGTTGGATGGAATGTAGGTATCCAAGAGGAGTTGGACAGGTGTCCAATACCTGTTGGGTTGTATTCTGAAGAAGGGATTCAAGTAACCCAAGAAGAATTAGACAAGTGTCCATTACCTGTTGGGTTGTATTCTAAGAGAAGGGATGCAGATAACCAAGAGGAGTTGGACAAGTTTCCAATACCTGTTGGGTGGAATGTAAGTATCCAAGAGGAGTTTGACAGGTGTCCAATACCTCTTGGGTTGTATTGTGATGTAAGGATTTCATTAACCCAAGAAGAATTGGACAAGTGTCCAATACCTGTTGGATGGAATGTAGGTATCCAAGAGGAGTTGGACAGGTGTCCAATACCTGTTGGGTTGTATTGTGATGAAAGGATTTCATTAACCCAAGAAGAAATGGACAAGTGTCCAATACCTGTTGGGTGGAATGTAGGTATCCAAGAGGAGGTGGACAGGTGTCAAATGCCTGTTGGGTTTTATTCTAATGAAGGGATTCAAGTAACCCAAGAAAAATTGGACAAGTGTCATTTCCTTGTTGAATGGAATGTAGGTATCCAAGAGGAGTTGGACAGTTGTCCAATACCTGTTGGGTTGTATTCTGAAGAAGGGATTCAAGAAACCCAAGAAGAATTGGACAAGTGTCCATTACCTGTTGGGTTGTATTCTAAGAGAAGGGATACAGATAACCAAGAGGAGTTGGGCAAGAGTCTAATACCTGTTGGGTGGAATGTAGGTATTCAAGAGGAGTTTGACAGGTGTCCAATACCTGTTGGGTTGTATTGTGATGAAAGGATTTCATTAACCCAAGAAGAATTGGACAAGTGTACTTTACCTGTAGGGTTGAATGTAGGTATTCAAGAGGTGTTGGACAGGTGTCCAACACCTGTTGGGTTGTATTCTGATGAAGGGATTCAAGAAACCCAAGAAGAATTGCACAAGTGTCCATTACCTGTTGAGTGGAATGTAGATATCCAAGAGGAGATGGACAGGTGTCCTGTACCTGTTGGGTTATTCTGATGAGGGAATTTAATTAACCCAATAAGAATTGGACAAGTGTCCAATACCTGTTGGGTAGAATGTAGGTATCCAAGAGATGGAAAGGTGTCCATTACCTGTTGGGTTGTATTTTGATGAAGGGATGCTGGTATCCAAGAGGAGTTGGACAGGTGTCCAATACCTGTTGGCTTGTATTCAGATATCCAAGAGGAATTGGACAGGTGTCCAATACTTGTTGTCTTGTATTCTAATACAAGTTTATATGTATCCAATAGGAATCGGACATGATTCAAAAGACTTGTTGGGTTTCTCATCAAATGCTTGTTTTAAGTATCCAAGAAGGGTTAAACAGGTGTCTGAGATGTATTGGGTTGTCTTCGTATGTGTATTGCATTTAGGTAAACACATTCCAGTATGAGGTATTTTTAAATATATATCCTAATTTGCC